>NC_035177.2:291600-418510 GCF_001659605.2 Manihot esculenta | reverse complement strand
CAGGTTAAGCCTTGGTACAGAGAAAGAGTTTTTATTTTTCACAGAAAAAATGTATAATCATGTATGAGATTTACAGGTACACAGAGAGTATAGCAGGCTTGCTACGGGTTCTGGCGGCCTTAAGCCGACCTGAATCCTAGCGCCGGTGACGGTCCGTTTTAGGGTCGTTTACAGAGATTGGTATCAGAGCCCTTGGTTCATATGATCGGACCTATAGAGAGAGTGTCGGGCTCATAGAGGTTACAGTTGGTCAAGCACAATAGGAAATCATGTCCACTAGGATAGGATGTTGAGTCCTATTTTTTTTGATGCTATGAGATGCATATGCATGTGCTTTATGTTTGAGATATATGTTTATGTGCTGATATGCTATGGTATGTGTTGTTTTTTCAGAGAGTTAAGATGCGAGGAACTCGTCGATCAGCTCGATTGACTGGAGTCCCATCAGATAGTGAGGGATTAGCTGCTCGTCCTCCTACATTGCCGAGGGCAAGGTCTCAGAGATCTAGCAGGGAAGGCATGTCAATAGACCCTAGAAGGTCTGTAGACGAGAGCAGAAGAGGCATAGTTAGAGGAGGTAGATCAGAGGAGGTTGAGGGAGGCTATGGAGACTGATCCGTCTATGGATGAAGGTATGGGAGAATCCCAGGGAGGTATTCAGACCTCAGGTTTTGACTATCCAACTGTTTCCCAATATCCAGAGTATCCGATGGAGGGTATGTCGGAGTACTCTCGTGTTGACCCATATCCTTCATACATGCCATACATGCCATATATGCCTTATCCTTATCATTACCCACCATATCCTATGTATCCACCCTCCCCTATCCATCCAAGTGCAACACACCCAGAAATAAATGAACCAGTACCCCCACCACCACAAACAGAACCAGTAGCCCCTGTTGCCCAAACGCAGCAACCTAGTTCATCTGGAAGTAAAGTAAAGATGACTGAGTACCTAAAATTGGATGCTCCTAAGTTCAACACAGGAGATGATCCATTTGAGTACTTGAGAACTGTGAAGATGATTACTGAAGAGTTGGGTGCAGATGACAGTAGAGCCATTGAGATGGCGGGATTTACACTAAAGTGTAAGAAGGCTCGGGAATGGTTTAAGAACTATATCGAGCCTAGAATGACCAGTATGTCGTGGGGAGAGTTTGCTAATGAGTTTGCAGGATGGGCTTTTCCTGACAGCTCCAGAGAGATGAAGATAATAGAGTTTGAACAGTTGAGACAAACAGATGAAATGAGTGTGGATGAATTCACAGATAAGTTCCTGGATTTGCTTCAGTACGTGGGTCAGGCCTATGATACTGATCAGAAGAAAGCAAGAAGATATACCATGAGACTTCATCCCAGGTATTCTTCTTTGATCCTTCCAGCTGAAAAGGAGAGTTTTCACTCTATTGTGGACGCAGCCAGGAAGATGGAAGCTAGTGCTAACATTCAGAAACAGTCAAAGGCACACGCTTCGGGTTCTAAGGCTCCTACTACAGGCAGTAAGAGATGGGATAGAGCGAAAGGAACAAAGAGTAGGTTCTGGAGTAAAGTCAAGTCTGGTCTGGGAATAGGTAGTGGCTCAAGCTCTGGCACAGCTCCAGTGTGTAGACGATGTGGAAAATCACATGGAGGAGTTTGTCGGTTGGGATCCACAGCTTGTTTTCGATGTGGACAGGAAGGGCATATTGCTCGGGATTGTCCGCAGATGACTTTTGCACCATCCCAGCAGATGAGTTCTGGTAGTGTGGTACAGCCAGTTGTTCGGCCAGCAGCTTCAGTCATGCCGCAGAGTAGTGGCAGAGGTAGAGGGAGAGGGGCAGCCTCTACTTCAGCAGCAGGTTCCCGAGGTGGAAATCCGGTAGCCCCAGCACGGATTTTCACAGTGACACAGGAGGAGGCTAATACATCGAACACAGTGCTGTCAGGTAATCTCATCATTGGGTGTTCAGATGTGTATGCTTTGATGGACCCCGGTGCTTCTCATTCCTTTATTGCTTCGAGAGCCATTGAGAGATTGGGTTTGATCAGTTCTGAGTTAGAGTATCCTCTCTGGGTCAGTGGACCCAAGTGTGACCCATCAGTGGCAGTGTCAGTCTGTCGCTTTAGTCCAGTGTTCATAGAGGGTAGATACCTTCCAGCTGACCTTGTGGTTCTAGATTTGACAGATTTTGACGTCATTCTAGGGATGGATTGGTTATCTACATATGGTGCTACCTTGGACTGTAGAGACAAGGTAGTTAGTCTCAGAGACCAGGATGGGTCGGAGTATGTCTTCAGAGGAGATAGGAGAGGTACACCCAGAGGTCTGATTTCAGCCCTTCAGGCTTGTCGTTTGCTTAGGAGGGGTTGTCAGGGGTTTCTAGCTCATGTGAGAGAGCTAGACAGTCAGGTTAGGGAACCAGCTTCGATACCAGTAGTTCGAGAGTTTCCAGATGTGTTCCCAGACGACTTATCAGGACTACTGCCTGGTAGGGAGATAGAGTTTGAAATTGAATTATTGCCTGGTACCAGACCTATCTCTATTCCTCCCTACAGGATGGCACCAGCAGAGTTAAAAGAGTTGAAAGAACAATTGCAGGACTTGGTAGATAAGGGTTTCATCCGCCCTAGTACCTCACCTTGGGGTGCTCCAGTGCTCTTTGTCAGAAAGAAGGATGGATCCCTTAGACTTTGTATTGACTACAGACAGTTAAACAAGGTCACTACCAAGAATAGATATCCTTTGCCTAGGATTGATGATCTATTTGACCAGCTAGCTGGAGCAAGTTGTTTCTCGAAAATAGATCTGAGATCCGGATATCATCAGTTGAGAGTTAGAGAGGCAGATATGCCTAAGACAGCATTCAGGACCAGATATAGGCACTATGAGTTCTTAGTGATGCCGTTCGGGTTGACTAATGCCCCTGCAGCATTCATGGATCTCATGAACAGAGTTTTCAGCGAGTTTATGGATCACTTTGTGATTGTCTTTATCGATGACATATTAGTGTATTCCAGAGATGCGGAGGAGCATGCCCAGCATCTGAGGACAGTTCTGCAGACACTGAGAGAGCATGGTTTATATGCCAAGTTCTCAAAGTGTGAGTTTTGGTTAAGGAGCATTTCCTTCTTGGGACATGTAGTATCAGCTGATGGGATTGAGGTAGACCCCAAGAAGATAGAGGCTGTAGCTAACTGGCCCAGGCCCACTACAGTGACAGAGATAAAAAGCTTTCTGGGACTGGCAGGATACTACAGGAGGTTCGTACAGGACTTCTCAAAGATAGCAGCTCCTATGACCAAATTGACTCAGAAGAACCAGAAGTTTATCTGGTCAGATCAGTGTGAAGAGAGCTTTGAGGAGCTCAAGAGGAGATTGACCACAGCACCAGTGTTAGCTCTGCCTGTTAGTGATGAGGATTTCACAGTGTTCTGTGATGCATCTCGAGTGGGATTGGGTTGTGTTCTGATGCAGCAGGATAGAGTGATTGCTTATGCTTCTAGACAGTTGAAGAAGCACGAGTTGAATTACCCCACCCATGATCTAGAGATGGCAGCAGTTATCTTTGCACTTAAGATGTGGCGGCATTACCTCTATGGGGTGAAATGCGAGATCTTTACTGATCACAAAAGTTTACAGTACATCTTAAGCCAGAGAGAATTGAATTTGAGACAGAGAAGATGGGTAGAATTGCTCAGTGATTACGATTGTAAGATCCAGTATCATCCGGGTAAGGCGAATGTCGTGGCAGACGCCCTAAGCCGGAAGTCACTAGGCAGTTTATCCCATATAGCAGCAGAGCGGAGACCAGTAGTGATGGAGCTTTATAAGCTCATTAAGGAGGGGTTACAGTTAGAGTTATCTGGTACAGGTGCGTTGATAGCACAGATGAGAGTGACACCAGTGTTTCTGGAGCAGATAGCTCAGAGACAGCACGAGGACCCTGAGTTGATGAAAATTACCAGGACTGTTTAGTCGGGCCACAGTGCAGAGTTTAAATTTGACAGCCAAGGGATCCTTCGCTATGGAGTCGACTTTGTGTACCAGATAGTAGAGGTCTGAAGGAAGACATTATGAGGGAAGCTCATAATGCAAGGTATAGTGTTTACCCAGGAGCCACTAAGATGTATCAAGACCTGAAAAGGGTGTATTGGTGGCCAGCCATGAAGAAGGAAGTGGCGCAGTTTGTGACAGCCTGTGAGACTTGTCAGCGGGTGAAATTAGAACATCAGAAGCCGGCTGGAATGCTTAACCCACTGCCGATTCCAGAATGGAAATGGGAAAACATAGCTATGGATTTTGTAGTGGGCTTACCAGCAACGTCCAACAGGATAGACTCTATATGGGTGATTGTGGACAGACTCATGAAATCTGCTCATTTCATTCCAGTTAGGAGTAACTATTCTGTAGATAAGTTGGCACAGGTTTATCTGGATGAGATAGTGACATTGCATGGAGTCCCAGTGTCTATAGTTTCAGACAGAGGACCTCAATTCACCTCCAGATTTTGGCGAAGTCTGCAGAGTGCGATGGGCACAAGATTAGAGTTTAGTACTGCTTTCCACCCACAGACTGATGGGCAGTCAGAGAGGACCATCCAGACCATTGAGGATATGCTCAGAATGTGTGTGTTAGACTTTGGCGGTTCTTGGAGGTAGCATCTACCTTTGGTGGAGTTTGCCTACAATAACAGTCATCATGCTAGCATTGGGATGGCTCCTTATGAAGCGTTATATGGGAGGAAGTGCAGATCACCTGTTTGCTGGGAAGAGGTAGGAGAGAAAGCTCTTGCAGGACCAGAGTTGGTAGAGATTACCAGTAGAACAGTGCCTGTGATCAGAGAAAGGATCAGAACAGCACAGAGTAGACAGAAGAGCTATGCAGATATTCGCAGGAAACTATTAGAGTTTCAGGAGGGAGATTGGGTATTGCTGAAAGTGTCTCCAATGAAAGGAGTGGTTCGTTTTGGGAAGAAGGGTAAGTTAGCTCCACGGTACATTGGACCCTTTGAGATTTTACAGAGGATCGGAAATGTATCATATAAGCTAGATTTACCTACTTCTATGGAAAAGATTCACCCGGTGTTTCATGTTTCTATGCTACGGAAGTTTGTGTCAGATCCAGATCAGGTTGTTAGTGAGCCTGATGTGGAGATTCTTGGAGATCTCACCTATATAGAGCAGCCAGTACGGATTCTGGACACACAGATCAGACAGCTAAGGAACAAGGAGATTCCGATGGTGAAAGTTTTATGGAACCACCATAACTTGGAAGAGTGCACTTGGGAGACGCGAGAGTCTATGCTTCAGCAGTATCCACATCTATTTTGAGGTTATTTTTCCTCCTTTTGTTGTGATTATTGTTTGTTTTAGGAACATCCGAGGACGAATGTTCTTAAGGGGGGGAGAATGTAATACCCGGCTAGAATCCGGCACCGGAATTCCTGTCGTCCGGTGGAATCCGGGGTGTCGGAATTCTATAAAAGGGTAGGATTTATGTTTTACTAAGTGTTATGATGTGTTTTAATGTTTTAAAGTTAAATGGAATTAAGTTTTGAGTTGAAATGAACCAAGGCAGTTGAGCCAAGTTCGGCCGCCGAAGGTAAGTTCGGCCGCCGAAAGTGCCCAATGTTCGGCTTTCGAAGTGTAATGTTCGGCCCCTGAATGTTGCATGGTTTTGCATGCGATTGGGCAGCCGAAGCTGAGGTGGCCAGTTAGCTGAGTCGATATGTTGGACAGGTGTTAACACCAACTTGTCGCCAGAAGCTTGGCCACGTCTTCTAGGCCTCATCTGCAAGTGTTTTCAGCAGCTCATATAGAATTTCTGTTTGTTTGCTAAGTGTTTGAGGGTTTTGAGCTTAAAAGTTGAGTTGTGAGGTTTAAGGTGTTTGAAGGAGAATTTGTCCAAACCTTCACGTGAGAAGTGTTCATCTTCTTGTTTTACAGGAGGTAAGTAAAGATTTTGAACCTGTTTTTATGTTTTCTAAAGGTTTTATGGGAGTTATGAAAGGAGATGCATGCTTAGTTTATAAATGGTGGTTTTGATGATTTATGCATGTATATATGCTTATGTGTTATGTTTGATTTGTTGTTTGGGGTTATTAGATAGTTTTGGACCCCTGTGACCATATACTTAGGTATATGTGTGTTGAGGAGTTGATATATGCATGTGTGCAGATGTTGAAGGGAAGGAAGAGCTTGGTTTGCCGTCGGGCTGAGTTCTGGAAGAACTCAGGTTCGGCAGCCAAAGGTTCATTCGGCCGCCGAACCTCTTGCATGGTGGCTTCGGCTGCCACATATTGCCCCCGCAAGTTTGGAGGTTCGGCTCTGTCTGGGGGATTCGGCCGCCGAAGGTGCCGCCGAAGGTTAGAGACTTTCGTCTCTGGAGTGTGTTTTGGCTCCCGAAACTTGCCCCCGAAAGGGTTCGGCCGCCGAAGATTGAGTTTCGGCCGCCGAAGGTGCTTAAGTTTCGTCTCTGGAGAGGACTTTCGGCCGCCGAACCTGTCGCCGAAAGTGTTCTGTCCAGCTTTTCTTTTGCATGCTTTGCATGAGTTTTAGAGTGAGTTGAAGGGAATTCTTGGGGAGTTTAATAGAGTTATTGTAAATTAGTTTGGTCCCTCATTTGAGTCTTTCTGTGCTTACACAGATCAGAGGAACCAGAGAGAGCAGCAGTGAATACTGCTCTAGAGTTTACTGAACCTGCAGAGTCAGTCCAGAGCCAGAGGTGAGTGGAACTAAACTGATTACTCTTTTTAATTGACATTAACTGCTTTTGGCATCTTTCATGCATCATGTTTATGCAATAGGTTGATTGCATTAGAATCCACAAAGATGTTGCATTGCATAGTGATATTGTTGATGTGAGTAAATGCTGAATGATCTAGTAGTTCCAGACAGGAAGTCCAGGAGCCTTTGACTACGCCCTGGCAGGTATAGTAAAGACCAGGAGCCTTTGACTACGCCCTGGCAATGGTAAGTACAGAGGTGTTATACATATATATATATTACAGGAAGACCAGGTGCTCGATTCTACGCCCTGGCACAGAGTTACTGGAACTATGTGGTGACAGGTTTACTCTTGATGTGGCTTGTCTGTGTTATGATGCATTCCATCAGATCATATTTAAATAAATTGTTTTATTGTACTACTCACTGGGCTATAGAGCTCATCCCACTCCCTTAACCCCAGTCTTGCAGGTTCATTGTACAGTGTACAGGGGAAGTCCAGAAGAGTACAGGAAGAGAGAAGAGACTTGTAATAAGTTTAGAGTGGACATGTAATTTTAAAGAGATGTACCAGTTGTGTTTATTCAGTTAGAATTGTGCTTGACTTAGTACTTTTAAAGTTGTAAATCTTTGGTTATATACATGATCTGTATATGTATGTGTTTTTTTTCAGAATATGTGAAAAACCAGGCTTAACAGGTATGTAACAACCCATCTAGAGCAAGCTCTAGTCAGGGGTACAGAGTACAGAGTATAGAGACAGTGCATGCACAGGTTAAGCCTTGGTACAGAGAAAAGAGTTTTTATTTTCACAGAAAATGTATGATCATGTATGAGATTTACAGGTACACAGAGAGTATAGCAGGCTTGCTACGGGTTCTGGCGGCCTTAAGCCGACCTGAATCCTAGCGCCGGTGACGGTCCGTTTTGGGGTCGTTACAAGCTTCACCCTCTGACACACTTCGCAGGCTGACACAAACTGTGCCACTTCTCTCTTCATAGCTGGCCACCAATAAACCTTCTTCAGATCTTGATACATCTTGGTGGCTCCGGGGTGAACGCTGTATCTTGCATTATGAGCCTCTCTCATAATGTCTCCTTTTAGCCCTATATCATCTGGTACACACAATCGACTCCCATAGCGGAGGATCCCCTTACCGTCAAATCTGAACTCACTGTCCTTGCCTGACTGAACAGTCCTAGCAATCCTCACTAGCTCTGGGTCCTCATGCTGTTTCTGAGCCACTTGCTCCAGAAATACAGGTGTCACTCTCATCTGGGCCACTAAAGCACCTGTACCAGACAACTCCAACTGTAGACCTTCCTCAATGAGCTTGTAAAACTCCTTCACCACTGGTCTCCTCTCTACCGTGATGTGGGATAGACTGCCTAGTGACTTCCGGCTTAGGGCGTCTGCCACAACATTCGCCTTACCCAGATGATACTGAATCTTGCAATCATAGTCACTCAGCAACTCTACCCATCTCCTCTGTCTCAAGTTCAAATCTCGTTGACTCAGGATGTACTGCAGACTTTTATGATCCGTGAAGATCTCACATTTAACCCCATAGAGGTAGTGCCTCCACATCTTGAGTGCAAAGATTGCTGCTGCCATCTCAAGGTCATGTGTGGGGTAATTCAACTCATGCTTCTTTAGCTGTCTAGAAGCATAAGCAATCACCCTCTCATTTTACATTAGTACACAACCCAGTCCCACACGGGACACATCACAAAAGACTGTAAAGTCCTCATCACTAGATGGCAGAGCTAACACTGGTGCTGAAGTCAACCTCTTCTTAAGCTCTTCAAAACTCTCTTCGCATTGGTCGGTCCACACAAACTTTTGATTCTTCCTGGTTAACCTGGTCAGAAGAGCTGCAATTTTCGAAAAGTCCTGAACGAACCTCCTGTAGTAACCTGCCAAACCCAAGAAACTTCTAATCTCTGTTACTGAAGTGGGTCTAGGCCAGTTAGCCACTGCTTCTACCTTCTTGGGGTCCACCTCTATTCCATTTTCCGACACTACATGTCCCAAGAATGAAATGCTCCTCAGCCAGAACTCACACTTGGAGAACTTGGCATACAAGCCATGCTCCCTCAAGGTCTGTAGAACCAACCTCAGATGATGGGCATGCTCCTCTGCATTCCTGGAATACACTAAGATATCATCTATGAAGACAATAACAAAGTGATCCAGGTATTGACTAAACACTCTGTTCATGAGATCCATGAATGCTGCAGGGGCGTTGGTTAACCCGAACGGCATTACAAGGAACTCAAAATGCCCATATCTGGTCCTGAAAGTTGTTTTTGGCACATCTTCTTCCCTGATCCTCAGTTGATGGTACCCCGATCTCAGATCTATTTTGGAGAAACAACCCGTTTCTGCTAGCTGGTCGAATAGATCGTCGATCCTTGGCAATGGGTACTTGTTCTTGGTAGTGACTTTGTTCAACTGCCTGTAGTCGATACAAAGTCTAAGGGATCCATCCTTCTTTCTGACAAACAAGATTGGAGCACCCCAAGGTGAGGTACTCGATCGGATGAAACCCTTGTCTACCAACTCCTGCAACTGCTCTTTCAACTCTTTCAATTCTGCTGGTGCCATCCTGTAGGGAGGGATAGAGATCAGTCGGGTTCCAGGCATCAATTCTATCTCGAACTCTATCTCCCTAGCAGGTGGTAAACCTGGCAGTTCGTCTGGGAACACATCTAAAAATTCTCTAACCACTGGCACCGAGGCGGGCTCTCTAACCTGACTGCTAAGCTCTCTCACATGAGCCAAATACCCCTGACATCCCTTCCTAAGCAACCTACGAGCCTGAAGAGCTGATATCAGACCTCTAGGTGTACCCCTCCTATCTCCTCTAAAGACGACCTCTGACCCATCCTGACCTCTGAACCTGACTACCTTGTCCCTGCAATCCAAGGTAGCACCATGGGTAGATAACCAGTCCATCCCTAGAATGACGTCAAAGTCTGTCAAATCTAGAACCACAAGGTCGGTGGACAAGCATCTTCCCTCAACAAACACAGGACTACACTGGCAGACTGACTCTGCCACCGATGGATCACACTTGGGTCCACTGACCCAGAGAGGACACTCTAACTCAGAGATCATCAACCCCAACCTCTGGACGGCTCTCGGAGCAATAAAAGAATGAGATGCACCAGGGTCCATCAAGGCATACACATCTGAACAACCAATGACTAAGTTACCTGCCACCACGGTGTTAGATGCATCTGCCTCTTGCTGAGTCATTGTGAAGATCCATGCTGGAGCTGATGGACCTTCACCTCTAAAACCCGCTGAAGAAGAGGCTGCCCCTCTCCCTCTGCCTCTGCCACTGGCCTGAGTCATGGCTAGAGCTGCTGGCTGTGCTACACTACCTAAAGCTGTCTGCTGGGACTGTGCCATCGGGACTGCTCTTGGACATTCTCGAGCCATATGCCCCTCCTGACCACATCTGAAGCAAGCTGTCGTCCCAAGCCGACATACTCCCCTGTGTGGCTTACCACATCTTGCACAAACTGCATTGTCCGCACCAGAGCTTGAGCCACCTCCAAATCCCAGACTGGACTTAACCTTGTTCCAAAACTTGTTCTTCTTCGACTTCCTGTGGCCTCTGTCCCACTTTTTACTACCTGAAGCTGCTGCACCCAGAGAAGAAGAGCCTGGGGTCTTAGAACCAGAAGGCTGTGCCACTGACTATTTGACTTTCTCCTCGATGATAGCACTAGCCTCCATCCTCCTAGCCATATCCACTATGGCATGGAAGCTCTCCCTATCTGCGGACTGAATTAAGGAGGAATACCTGGAGTGAAGTTTCATGATATACCTCATTGACTTCTTTTAGTCTGTGTCAAGAGTTTGCCCTGCAAACGGCAACAGCTCCAAGAATCTGTCGGTGTACTCCTCTACACTCATTTCCTCTGTCTGCCTTAACTCTTCAAACTCAATCATATTCATCTCTCTTGAACTGTCAGGAAAAGCCCATCCCGCAAATTCATTTGCAAACTCCTCCCACAATAGGCTGCCCAACCTCGGGCTCACATAGTTCTTAAACCACTCACAGGCCTTTTTACATTTTAATGTGAACCCAGCCATCTGAATGGCTCTACTGTCATCTGCCCCTATCTCATCTGTAATCGTTTTGACCCTCTCAAGGTATACAAACGGGTCATCTCCGGTTTCAAACTGGGGAGCACCCAGCTTCATATAATCGGTCATCTTGACCTTGCTCCCACCAGATGAGCTAGGCTTAGGTATTTGGGTTTCTGGAACTGTGGGTTCTACTGATGGTGAAGGAGGTGCAACATTTTCTGAGGTAGGGTTTGCTGGATTTGGATAGTAAGGTGGGGGTGGATACATTGGGTATTGTGAATATGGTGGGTAGTAGGGTGGGTATGGCATCTGTGTGGGATAAGGGATAAAGCTAGGGTAATCCGATATACCTCCCATCGAATACCCAGGATTTTGTGAGAAGTGTGGGTAGTGGGGTGGCTGAACAAATCCCGAGGCCTGAGTGCCTCCTTGGGACTCTCCCATTCCCTCTTCTGACATACTAACTCCCAGACTGCCATCCCTCCTCTGCTCTACCTCCATATCATCTGACATTCCCCCTTGAACTGTTCCCCTCACTGATCTGCTTCTACCCAGATCCAAAGACCTTCTAGGGTCTCTTACTGCTCTTTCTCTGTTAGACCTACTAGACATTGCCCTAGGCAATGCTGGAGGACGGGCGCTCGTGCCCTCATCCTCAGGTGGCACTCCAGTCAATCGTGCAGATCGACGAGTTCCTCTCATCCTGTTTTCTGAAAACAGTACACATAGCACAAACATTAGCATCATATGGTTCATGTGGGCACACATGAACCCTCATCACATACATCACATATCATAGCATACCATTAATGCACATGCATATTATCATGGCATTTCACATCATCAAACGAGACAGGACTCCACATCCTATCCTAGTGGACATGATCTTCCTATTGTGCTTGACCTTCTATAACATCTATGAGCCCGACACTCTAGGTCTGACCATATGAACCTAGGGCTCTGATACCACTCTGTAACGACCCGAAAATCGGACCGCTACCGGCGCTAGGATCCAGATAAGCATAAGGCCGCCGGGACCCGTAGCAAGCCTGACATATAACCTATGAACCTGTCAAATCCCATACATGATCAAACATACTCATAAACTTGTAAACTTTTTCTTTCCATAACCAAGCTTAACCTGTGCATGTACATAAACATATCCATCATCATAACATAACCCACACATTGGAGCTCTCATCAAATGCTCCAATGGGGTATCTCATCATACACAAGCTTGGAGGAACATAAACATCATAAAAAAATAAAGATCATGTTTACAAAAAGGGATCAATATACATACTCAGTCAAGCACAGACACTAATCCTCAATATTATCATTACATAACATAACTATTCATTACTTGACGTCATTACACAATTTATCATGTCCACAACTTCTAGCTAATACATAAATCAACTTTACGCCTGATGACCTCTTGGTCTACCCTGTACCTGCACACCTGGGGGATTAAGGGAAAGGGGTGAGCTACTAGAGCCCAGTAAGCAGAATAGTAAAAACATTTTAAAAATACATGCTATCATGTAATGCATCACATCACAGACAAGCCACATCAAGGGTAAACCTATCACCAAATAGTCCCATATCATCTCTGTGCCAGGGCGTAGTCAAAGGCTCACTGGACTTCCTGTAAACATAACATAACTTACACTGCCCCAGGGCCTTATTAGGCACCTGGTCTTGGTGTCCCATTTAGTGCCAGGGCGTAGTCAAAGGCTCACTAGACTTTCTCATCTATGTGCCAGGGCGTAGTCAAAGGCTCACTGGACTTCCTGCCAGGGACTATTGGATCATCCAGCATTTTACCCACATCAACAACATAATATGCAATGCAACATATTCGTGATTTCTAATGCAATCAACCTAAAATATTGTAACGACCCCAAAATGGACCGTCACCGGCGCTAGGATTCAGGTCGGCTTAAGGCCGCCAGAACCCGTAGCAAGCCTGCTATACTCTCTGTGTACCTGTAAATCTCATACATGATCATACATTTTCTGTGAAATAAAAACTCTTTTCTGGCCCAAGGCTTAACCTGTGCAAGCACTATCTCTGTACTCTGTACTCTGTACTCTGTACTCTGTACTCTGTACCCCTGACTAGAGCTTGCTCTAGATGGGTTCATTCATACCTGTTAAGCCTGGTAGTCCACATACAGTAAAACATATACATATACCGATCATGTACAACACAATAGATTTACAACTACTAAGTCAAGCACATATATAACTATTACAGCTCTTTAACAGTACATGTCCACTCTAGACGATTACATTTCTCTTTATTCTTTCTCTGAACCCTGCTGGACTGTCCCTGTATACGGTATACTGAACCTGCAAAACTGGGGTTAAGGGAGTGGGATGAGCTCTATAGCCCAGTGAGTAGAACAGTAAAACAATTCATTAACAGATGCTCTCATGGAATGCGTCATAACACAAACATTTCACATCAAGAGTAAACCTGTCACCACATAGTCCCAGTAACTCTGTGCCAGGGCGTAGTCAAAGGCTCCTGGACTTCCTGTCATATATGTATATGTGTATATAACACCATTGTACTTACCATTGCCAGGGCGTAGTCAAAGGCTCCTGGACTTTACTATATACCTGCCAGGGCGTAGTCAAAGGCTCCTGGTCTTTGCTATACTTGCCAGGGCGTAGTCAAAGGCTCCTGGTCTTCCTGTCTGTGACTATGGGATCATTCAGCATTTACCCACATCAACAAATAACAATGCAATGCAACATATTCGTGGACACTAATGCAATCAACTTATGGCATAATCATGATGCATGAGATATGCTAAAACATGTCTTTGATCAATTCAAAAAGCATTAAGTTTAGTTCCACTCACCTCTGGCTATCTGGACTGACTGACTCTGCAGGCTCTGAAAACTCTGGAGCAGTACTCACTGCTGCTCTCTCTGGTTCCTCTGCTCTGTGCCTACACAGATAGACTCAAATGAGGGACCAAACATACTCGGACATACCGCTAAACATCTCCCCTTAAAACCCCTTAAAACACCTTAGACCAAACATAGAAAACATGCAAAGGAAGGCTGGACAGGGCACTTTCGGGGGCACCTTCGGCGGCCGAATGTCCCTTCCAGAGACGAAAGTCAGGCATGTTCGGCGGCCTAACTTGGACTTTCGGGGGCCGAACCTGAGTTCATCCAGAACTCAGTTTCGTGCACAAGGACGCCTGCCAATCCCTCCATCACCTGCTCAGACCTCAACACATGCATTTAACCCTTCTAAAACATGCATAAACACTTCAATAAACATAAAGGAGCTTCAAATAAATTAAACTCCAACAAACAACACACAACAACCATACACAAAGCATAGGATCCATACACCCTAATATGGACAACTTATGCATACTCAAGCACAACTCCCCTTTCCCATCATCAAACTCATTTAAAACATGATAAAAACAAAGGATTCACTCTTACCCTTTGAAGAACAAAGGCTGGCGTGACCCCAAACTTGAAGAAATGAAGATTCAAGCTTCACAAGTTCTCAAACTCCACAACTTCTCAAAACTAGTTAAAACTCACCATAAACTTATTTTTCTTTGACAGATTTGATTAGAAACTCAAGAAAATCACCAAGGGGAAACATGTGCTTGTTCCTGACCCAAAGGAGAGCTTAAGCACCTCCATAGTCGGCCATATCCACTTAAAAAAAGTGAACCACCGCTTCACGTTCGGTGGCCAAAGCTACATGTAACACCTCATCACGTTCGGGGGCCGAACATTGAGTTTAGGGGGCCGAACATGAGCTACTTTAGGCGGCCGAACTTACACTTTAGGGGGCCGAAAGTGGCAAAACTTTTCTTAGCCTTGTTTCTTCAAAACTTATTCCTTTGCTAAAACAAAAGCTTAAAACATCTAAAAACATTTTAGAAAACCTCCACTCTCCCTTCAGGGATGCTCTGACATCCTCGATTCCACCAAACGATAGGAATTCTGATGTCTGAACATGCCGGGTATTACATTCTTCCCCCCTTAAGAACATTCGTCCTCGGATGTTCCTAAAACAAATTAGAAACATACAAAAAGGAGGAAACGAACCTCAAAACAGATATGGATACTGCTGGAGCATAGACTCCCGCGTCTCCCACGTGCACTCTTCTACATTATGGTGGTTCCATAGGACTTTCACCATCGGAATCTCCTTGTTCCTTAGCTGTCTGAGCTGTGTGTCCACAATCCGCACTGGCTGCTCTACATAGGTGAGATCTGTGTGAATCTCCACCTCAGGCTCACTCAGAATCTGAGTCGGATCTGACACAAATTGCCGTAGCATAGAAACATGAAAGACCGGGTGAATCCTCTCCATCGAAGCAGGTAAATCTAGCTTATATGATACATTTCCGATCCGCTGCACAACCTCAAAAGGTCCAATGTACCGTGGAGCTAATTTACCCTTCTTCCCAAAACGAACCACACCTTTCATCGGAGACACTTTCAGCAATACCCAATTACCCTCCTGAAATTCTAACTGTTTTCTGCGAACGTCGGCATAACTTTTCTGTCTACTCTGAGCTGTTCTGATTCTATCTCTGATCATGGGCACCACTCTACTAGTAATCTCGACTAACTCTGGCCCTGCCAGAGCCTTCTCTCCTATCTCTTCCCAACAAACAGGGGATCTGCATTTCCTCCCATACAACGCTTCATACGGAGCCATCCCTATGCTAGCATGATGGCTGTTATTGTAGGCAAACTCCACCAAAGGTAGATGCTGCCTCCAAGAACCGCCAAAGTCTAACACACACAATCGAAGCATATCCTCTATGGTCTGGATGGTTCTCTCTGACTGTCCATCAGTTTGTGGGTGGAAAGCAGTGCTAAACTCTAATCTTGTGCCCATCGCACTCTGCAGACTTCGCCAAAATCTAGAGGTAAACTGAGGTCCTCTATCTGAGACTATTGATACTGGAACACCATGTAATCTCACTATCTCATCTAGATAGACCTGAGCCAACTTATCCACAGAATAGGTACTCCGAACTGGAAGAAAATGAGCAGATTTCGTGAGTCTGTCCACAATCACCCATATCGAGTCTATTCTGTTGGACGCTGCTGGTAAACCCACTACAAAATCCATAGCTATGTTTTCCCATTTCCATTCGGGAATCGGTAATGGGTTAAGCATTCCTGCTGGTTTCTGATGCTCTAGCTTCACCCTCTGACAAACCTCACAGGTTGTCACAAACTGCGCTACTTCTTTCTTCATAGCTGGCCACCAATAGACCTTTTTTAGATCCTGGTACATCTTGGTGGCTCCTGGGTGAACACTATATCTCGCATTATGAGCTTCCCTCATAATGTCTTCTTTCACACTGCCACGATCGGGTACACAAAGTCGACTCCCATAACGAAGGATCCCTTTACTGTCAAATCTGAACTCTGCACTGTTGCCTGACTGAACAGTCCTGGCAATTTTCATTAATTCAGGGTCCTCGTGCTGTCTCTGAGCTATCTGCTCCAGAAATACAGGTGTCACTCTCATCTGTGCTATCAATGCACCTGTACCAGACAACTCGAGCTGTAGTCCTTCTTCTAAGAGTTTGTAAAGCTCCATCACAACTGGTCTTCGCTCTGCTGATATATGGGATAAACTGCCTAGTGATTTCCGGCTGAGGGCGTCTGCCACCACATTCGCCTTACCTGGATGATACTGGATCTTACAATCATAATCACTGAGCAATTCGACCCATCGTCTTTGCCTCAAATTCAGCTCTCTCTGACTCAAGATGTACTGTAAACTCTTGTGATCAGTAAAGATCTCGCATTTAACCCCGTAGAGGTAATGCCGCCACATCTTAAGTGCAAAGATAACTGCTGCCATCTCTAGGTCATGGGTGGGGTAATTCAACTCATGTTTCTTCAACTGTCTAGAAGCATAAGCTATTACCCGATCACTCTGCATCAATACACAGCCCAATCCCACTCGGGATGCATCACAGAACACTGTGAAATCCTCATGACTTACAGGCAGAGCTAAGACTGGTGCTGTAGTCAATCTCTTCTTGAGCTCCTCAAAGCTCTCTTCACACTGGTCAGACCAGACAAACTTCTGGTTCTTTTGAGTCAATTTGGTCATAGGAGCCGCTATCTTTGAAAAGTCCTGAACGAACCTCCTGTAGTAACCTGCCAGTCCCAGAAAGCTTTTAATCTCAGTCACTGTCGTGGGTCTGGGCCAGTTAGCTACAGCTTCTATCTTCTTGGGATCTACCTCAATACCCTCTGCTGATACCACATGTCCCAAGAAGGAAATGCTCCTTAACCAAAACTCACACTTCGAGAACTTGGCATACAAACCATGCTCTCTCAGTGTCTGCAGAACTATCCTCAGATGCTGGGCATGCTCCTCTGCATCTCTGGAATACACTAATATATCATCGATGAAAACAATGACAAAGTGATCCAGAAACTTACTGAAAACTCTGTTCATGAGATCCATGAATGCTGCAGGGGCGTTAGTCAACCCGAACGGCATCACTAAGAACTCATAATGCCCATATCTAGTTCTGAAAGCTGTCTTAGGCACATCTGCCTCTCGGACTCGCAACTGATGATACCCGGATCTCAGATCTATTTTTGAGAAACAACCTGCTCCAGCTAGCTGGTCAAACAGATCATCAATCCTAGGTAGAGGATACCTATTCTTGGTAGTGACCTTGTTCAACTGTCTGTAGTCGATACAAAGTCTGAGGGATCCATCCTTCTTTCTGACGAAGAGCACTGGAGCACCCCAAGGTGAGGTACTAGGGCGGATGAACCCTTTATCTACCAAGTCCTGCAACTGTTCTTTCAACTCTTTTAACTCTGCTGGCGCCATCCTGTAGGGAGGAATAGAGATAGGGTTGGTACCTGGCAGCAATTCAATTTCAAACCCTATCTCCCTATCAGGTGGTAGTCCTGGTAAATCGTCTGGAAACACATCAAGAAACTCTCGGACTACTGGTACTGCGGCTGGTTCCCTCACCTGACTGTCTAGCTCTCTCACATGAGTTAGAAACCCCTGACAACCCCTCCTAAGCAAACGACGAGCCTGAAGGGCTGAAATCATACCTCTGGGTGTACCTCTCCTGTCTCCTCTGAAGACACACTCTGACCCATCCTGGTCTCTGAGACTCACTATCTTCTCTCTACAGTCCAAAGTCGCACTATATGTAGATAACCAATCCATCCCTAGAATGACATCAAAATCCGTCAAATCTAGAACCACAAGGTCAGCTGGAAGGTATCTACCCTCTATGAACACTGGACTGAAACGACAGACTGACACTGCCACTGATGGGTCACATTTAGGTCCACTGACCCAGAGAGGATACTCTAACTCAGAACTGATCAAACCCAATCTCTCTATGGCTCTCGAAGCAATAAAGGAATGAGAAGCACCGGGGTCCATCAAAGCATACACATCTGAACACCCAATGATGAGATTACCTGACACCACTGTGTTCGACGTGTTAGCCTCCTCCTGTGTCACAGTGAAAATCCGTGCTGGGGCTACCGGATTTCCACCTCGGGAACCTGCTGCTGAAGTAGAGGCTGCCCCTCTCCCTCTACCTCTACCGCTACTCTGAGGCATGACTGAAGCTGCTGGCCGAACACCTGGCTGTACCACACTGCCTGAACTCATCTGCTGGGATGGTGCAAAAGTCATATGAGGACAGTCCCGAGCAATATGCCCTTCCTGTCCACATTTAAAACAAGCTGTAGATCCCAACCGACAAACTCCGCCATGTGGTTTTCCGCATCTTCTGCAGACTGTAGCTGTGCCAGAGCTTGAGCCACTACCTATTCCCAGACCTGACTTCACTTTACTCCAGAACTTACTCTTTGTTCCTTTTGCTCGATCCCATCTCTTGCCACCTGCGGCTGCTGCACTAGGGGCCTTAGAACTCGAAGCCTGTGCCTTTGACTGTTTCTGAATATTGGCACTAGCCTCCATTTTCCTGGCTGCATCTACTATCGTATGAAAACTCTCCTTTTCTGCTGGAAGAATCAAGGAAGAATACCTGGGATGCAATCTCATAGTATATCTCCTTGCCTTCTTCTGGTCAGTATCATAGGCTTGACCCACATACTGAAGCAAATCCAGGAACTTATCTGTGAATTCATCAACACTCATTTCATCTGTCTGTCGCAACTGTTCAAATTCTATTACTTTCATCTCCCTGGAGCTATCAGGAAAAGCCCACCCTGCAAATTCATTGGCGAACTCTCCCCAAGACATATTGTCCATCCTGGGTTCCACATAATTCTTAAACCATTCTCTGGCCTTCTTGCATTTTAACGTGAAACCTGCCATCTCAATGGCTCGACTATCGTCAGCTCCCAACTCACTGGTTATCATCCTAACTGACCTGAGGTATTCAAATGGATCATCTCCCGTGTTATACTTAGGAGCATCCAATTTCAAGTACTCCGTCATTTGTACCTTACCTCCAGATGAGCTAGGTTGATGTCTGTCAACAACAGGGGCTACTGGTTCTGGTGGTAATACTGGCTCATTTGGTTCTGGGTGTGCTGCACTAGGATGAGTAGGGGAAGATGGATACATAGGATATGGTGGGTAATAAGAAGGATAAGGCATATATGGCATGTAAGGAGGATAGGGGACAAAACTCGAGTACTCCGACATACCTCCCATCTGATACTCTGGGTAGCCGAAGCCTGACGTCTGAGCGCCTCCCTGCGACTCTCCCATACCTTCCTCAAATCTGCCTATACCCATACTGTCATCCCTCGACTGCTCAATCTCCTCCTCTGATCTTCCTCCTCTTGCTGTACCTCTTCTGCTCTCGTCCACAGACCTTCTAGGGTCTATTGACGTACCTTCCCTGCTAGATCGCTGAGACCTTGCCCTCGGCAATGCAGGAGAACGAGCAGCTGGTCTCTCACTATCTGGTGGGACTCCAGTCAATCGAGCTGATCGACGAGTTCCTCGCATCTTTATTCTATCTGGAAAACAATACATAACATAACACTTAGCACATAAACATCACATATCAATACAGCACATGCATAACTTATGGCATGAAACAGATAGGACGCAACACCCTATCCTAGTGGACATGATTTCCTATTGTGCTTGACCACCCTCTATGAGCCCGACACTAGCGCTATAGGTCCGATCATGTGAACCTAGGGCTCTGATACCAATCTGTAACGACCCCAAAATGGACCGTCACCGGCGCTAGGATTCAGGTCGGCTTAAGGCCGCCAGAACCCGTAGCAAGCCTGCTATACTCTCTGTGTACCTGTAAATCTCATACATGATCATACATTTTCTGTGAAATAAAAACTCTTTTCTGGCCCAAGGCTTAACCTGTGCAAGCACTATCTCTGTACTCTGTACTCTGTACTCTGTACTCTGTACTCTGTACCCCTGACTAGAGCTTGCTCTAGATGGGTTCATTCATACCTGTTAAGCCTGGTAGTCCACATACAGTAAAACATATACATATACCGATCATGTACAACACAATAGATTTACAACTACTAAGTCAAGCACATATATAACTATTACAGCTCTTTAACAGTACATGTCCACTCTAGACGATTACATTTCTCTTTATTCTTTCTCTGAACCCTGCTGGACTGTCCCTGTATACGGTATACTGAACCTGCAAAACTGGGGTTAAGGGAGTGGGATGAGCTCTATAGCCCAGTGAGTAGAACAGTAAAACAATTCATTAACAGATGCTCTCATGGAATGCGTCATAACACAAACATTTCACATCAAGAGTAAACCTGTCACCACATAGTCCCAGTAACTCTGTGCCAGGGCGTAGTCAAAGGCTCCTGGACTTCCTGTCATATATGTATATGTGTATATAACACCATTGTACTTACCATTGCCAGGGCGTAGTCAAAGGCTCCTGGACTTTACTATATACCTGCCAGGGCGTAGTCAAAGGCTCCTGGTCTTTGCTATACTTGCCAGGGCGTAGTCAAAGGCTCCTGGTCTTCCTGTCTGTGACTATGGGATCATTCAGCATTTACCCACATCAACAAATAACAATGCAATGCAACATATTCGTGGACACTAATGCAATCAACTTATGGCATAATCATGATGCATGAGATATGCTAAAACATGTCTTTGATCAATTCAAAAAGCATTAAGTTTAGTTCCACTCACCTCTGGCTATCTGGACTGACTGACTCTGCAGGCTCTGAAAACTCTGGAGCAGTACTCACTGCTGCTCTCTCTGGTTCCTCTGCTCTGTGCCTACACAGATAGACTCAAATGAGGGACCAAACATACTCGGACATACCGCTAAACATCTCCCCTTAAAACCCCTTAAAACACCTTAGACCAAACATAGAAAACATGCAAAGGAAGGCTGGACAGGGCACTTTCGGGGGCACCTTCGGCGGCCGAATGTCCCTTCCAGAGACGAAAGTCAGGCATGTTCGGCGGCCTAACTTGGACTTTCGGGGGCCGAACCTGAGTTCATCCAGAACTCAGTTTCGTGCACAAGGACGCCTGCCAATCCCTCCATCACCTGCTCAGACCTCAACACATGCATTTAACCCTTCTAAAACATGCATAAACACTTCAATAAACATAAAGGAGCTTCAAATAAATTAAACTCCAACAAACAACACACAACAACCATACACAAAGCATAGGATCCATACACCCTAATATGGACAACTTATGCATACTCAAGCACAACTCCCCTTTCCCATCATCAAACTCATTTAAAACATGATAAAAACAAAGGATTCACTCTTACCCTTTGAAGAACAAAGGCTGGCGTGACCCCAAACTTGAAGAAATGAAGATTCAAGCTTCACAAGTTCTCAAACTCCACAACTTCTCAAAACTAGTTAAAACTCACCATAAACTTATTTTTCTTTGACAGATTTGATTAGAAACTCAAGAAAATCACCAAGGGGAAACATGTGCTTGTTCCTGACCCAAAGGAGAGCTTAAGCACCTCCATAGTCGGCCATATCCACTTAAAAAAAGTGAACCACCGCTTCACGTTCGGTGGCCAAAGCTACATGTAACACCTCATCACGTTCGGGGGCCGAACATTGAGTTTAGGGGGCCGAACATGAGCTACTTTAGGCGGCCGAACTTACACTTTAGGGGGCCGAAAGTGGCAAAACTTTTCTTAGCCTTGTTTCTTCAAAACTTATTCCTTTGCTAAAACAAAAGCTTAAAACATCTAAAAACATTTTAGAAAACCTCCACTCTCCCTTCAGGGATGCTCTGACATCCTCGATTCCACCAAACGATAGGAATTCTGATGTCTGAACATGCCGGGTATTACAAATATCATATGGCATTCATGATGTATGCACGTGCTCAAAATTTAATTCATTTCATTAAAACTTAAGAGTTTATTCTACTCACCTCTGGCTGAAGCTCTACTGACTTTGAAGTGACTGACTCACTGCTGGGGTCCTCGGTTCCTCGGGTCCGAACCTACACAGGTGGACTCAAATGAGGGACCAAACATACATGAACATAACTCTAAACTACTCCCCAAAAACCCTCTAGAACATCATGAAACTATCATGCAAAAACATGCAAAAGAAGGCTGGACAGGGCACTTTCGGCGGCAGGTTCGGCGGTCGAAAGTCCCTCCAGAGCCGAAAGTCAGGCAGGTTCGGCGGCACCTTGGCGGCCGAAACTCCCAGACAGAGGCGAAACTCATGCATGTTCGGCGGCACCTTCGGCGGCCGAAAGTCCCAGACAGAGACAAAAGTCTCCATTCGGGGCAAGCTTCGGCTGCCTCCGCAAGCACGTTCGGCGGCTGAAAGTTCCTTCGGCTACCGAACCTAATTTCTCCCGGAATGGCAGAAACTCAGCTCCCTTACGCATTTACGCCTCCCATCTCAACCAAACATGCATAAACCTATTCTACAACACTCATACACAAGCATACAAGCTCCTAGGGGCATCAACTAACTAAAACCCCATCTACAACACATCAAACATACATTTGCAAGCCACATTGTTCAAAATCATATCAAAAACCCATAAACTCAACATAAGCTACACATGCATTTTCTACCCCATGAACTTGCATAAAACTTATTTAAAACATAATGTAAGTTAGAGATCGACTCTTACCTCTTGAAGATCGAGAGTAAAGGCGATCTAACTGGGAGAGATTTGAGTTCTTGAACCTCAAAGCTCCAAAACTTGCTCAAAACTTGGAAATCTTCAAAACAAGATGAAAACTAGTGAAAAACTTGAAAGATTTGAAGGAAATGACTCAAGATCGGTGAGGGGTGGCGGAAAGCTCACCTTGGCCGACGACGGGGAGAAAGCTCGCCCGTTTTCGGCTAAGGGACCCTTTTATAGTGGCTGGCCAGGCCACGTTCGGAGGCCGAATGTGCCTCCGCATGCATACCATGTTCGGCGGCCGAACCTGGGCTTCCCTCACTTATGCCTTCGGGGGCCTAAGGCACACCCGAAATGCATGCATGTTCGGCGGCCGAACTTGAGGTTCGGCGGCCGTACCTGAGTTTTGCTCCAAAAACATTTTCATGCAAAAACTCATTTCCTTTCAACTTAAAAACATCAAATACATTAAAACATTTTATGAAAACATGGTTTACCCTTCTAGAGGCTTCCAACATCCGAGATTCCACCGGACGGTAGGAATTTTCGATACCGGAGTCTAGCCGGGTATTACATAACATGGGTGATAGACTTGGCAATTTTTGGAATGGAAGTTGTTAGTCCAAAATCGGGCACCGGATGTAACATGGGTGATAGACTTGGCAGTTTTTGGGATGGAAGTTGGTAGTCCGAAATTGGGCACCGGATGTAACATGGGTGATAGACTTGCCAGTTTTTGGGATGGAAGCTGCTAGTACGAAATCGGGCATCGGATGTAACATGGGTGAAAGCCTTGACAGTTTTTGGGATGCAAGCTGTTTGTTCTAAATCAGGCACCAGATGTAACATGGGTCATAGACTTGCCAGTGTTTGGGATGGAAGCTGCTGGTATGAAATCGAGCATCGGATGTAACATGGGTGAAAGCCTTGGCAGTTTTTGGGATGCAAGCTGTTAGTCCTAAATCGGGCACCAGATGTAACATGGATCATAAACTTGGCAGTTTTTGGGATGGAAGCTCTTAGTGTAACGACCCGAAAATCCGGACCGCTACCGGCGCTAGGATCCTGGTCGGCATAAGGCCGCTGGGACCCGTAGCAAGCCAAGCATTCATCCTGTAAACCTATTTAATCCCATACATGATCAACACATACATAAAAATTTTGAACTTTTCCTTACATTCATTCATTCTTTCATTCATTCACCAAACTCAACCTATGCATACACTATACATAAACATGATCATAAACATTAACTCCTCTTTGGAGTCTCAACTATGCCCCAATGGGGTGACATAACATATATTGAGTTTGGTTACATAAGCATCATTAAAATCATGTACTCAAGGGAATAACAACATACTAGGGTCAAGCACATCTATAAACCTCAATAGATCTCATTACATTACATTTCTATACTATACTTATACATAATTGTACTCAACATAACATAACATCATTTATCATGTCCACACTAGCTATTACATGACCATGATTTCATTACTCTTGCTGACCTCCTGGTCTACCCTGTGCCTGCAAACCTGGGGGTTAAGGGAGAGGGGTGAGCTACTAGAGCCCAGTGAGCAGAATAATAAAACATAGCATTAAAAACATATGGTATCATGGAATGCATCACAACACAAACATTTCACATCAAGGATGAACTTGTCACCACTTAGCCCTCCATACAGTCTAATCATGCCAGGGGCGTAGTGCAGGCACACTTGGAATTCCATAGCATAACATACATATCCAATCATGCCGGGGGCGTATTGCAGGCTCACCCGGACTTCCATAGTCTGTCATATCATACTATATAAGGGCTAATGGATCATTCAATATTCATCCACATCAACAACATAAAGTGCAATGCGACATATTCGTGAATTCTAATGCAAGCACCCTAATATATCTCATGGCATTCATGATGCGTGAATCATGCTAAAACGTTCATTATTTACTTTGAAAACATAGAGAGTTATTCCACTCACCTCTGGCTAGCTCTGACAAGACTCGAAAGCAGCTATCTCACTGCTGGGGTCCTCGGTTCCTCGGGTCCGAAACTACACAGGTGGACTCAAATGAGGGACCTAACAAACAAGAACATAACTCTAAACTACTCCCCTAAAACCCCCTAGAACATCATGAAACAATCAGAGAAAAACATGCAAAGGAGGGCTGGACAGGGCATTTTCGGCGGCAGGTTCGGCGGCCGAAAGTCCCTCCAAAGCCGAAAGTCAGGCAGGTTCGGCGGCACCTTCGGCGGCCGAACTCCCAGACAGAGACGAAACTCATGCATGTTCGGGGGCAGCTTCGGCGGCCGAAACTGCCCTCAAGAGACGAAAGTCTTCTTTCGAGGGCAGGCTTCGGCAGCCAAAAACTGCCTCCACAAGTGGGTTCGGCGGCCGAAAGTTCCTTCGGCGGCCGAACCTGAGTTTCTCCAAAGTGGCAGAAACTCAGCTCCAACATGCACAAATGCCTCCCAAACCTTTCAAACATGCATAAACCTATTCTACAACACTCCCAATCATGCATACAAGCTCTTAGGGCTCCAAACTATCCTAAGCCCCATCTACAACACATCAAACAAGCATATACAAGCCACATTGTCCATGAACACATCAAAAACCCATAAACTTTACATAAGCCTACACATGCATTTCTACCCCATGAATCAACTTAAAACTTGCTTAAAACATAAAATGAGCTCAAGATCGGCTCTTATCTCTTGAAGATGGAGAGAGAGACGACCTAAACTTGGAGTTGGGAGAGATTTAACTCTTTGGGTCTCCAAGCTCTAAACTTGCTCTATTTGTTCAAATACCTTCAAATCGACATAAAGCTTGTTAAAACATGAAAGATCGAAAGGAAAAACATTGGAAACAACCTTAGGAGAGCATGAACTCACAGTGGCCGAAAATGGGGAGAAAACTCGCCCGTTTCGGCCATGGAACTCATATATAGGGGCTGCCAGACCACCTTTCGGCAGTCGAACGTGCCCCCACATCTCATGCATGTTCGACGGCCGAACATGAGGTTCGACGGCCGAACCTGGAAATGTCTCCTAGGTCTTTTTCATTCAAAACTCAATTTCCTTTTTAATTAAAATCATAAAATACATTAAAACATTTCATAAAAACATACGTTTACCCTTCTAGAGGTTTCCGACATCCGAGATTCCACCGGACGGTAGAAATTTTGATACCGGAGTCTAGCCGGATATTACATTCTCCCCCCCTTAAGAACATTCGTCCCCGAATGTTCACCAAACAAACATAACATGGCATAAAACATAAACATTCATGCAAAGCACATAAAAGCACACCTTAAAAGAGATGAGGATATTGCTGGAGCATGGACTCCCGTGTCTCCCAGGTACACTATTCGATGTTGTGGTGATTCCAAAGGACTTTCACCATCGGGGTTTCCTTGTTCCTTAGCTTTTTTATCTGGGTGTCTAGGATCCGTACCGGCTGCTCAACATAGGTGAGATCATCTTGGATCTCCATATCAGGCTCACTAAGAACCTTGCCCGGATCTGACACGAACTTTCTTAACATAGAAACATGGAAAAGCGGATGGATTCTCTCCATTGAAGTAGGCAAGTCCAGCTTGTATGATACATTCCCAATCTTTTGCAAGACTTCAAAGGGTCCGATGTACCATGGAGCCAGCTTACCTTTCTTCCCGAACTGAATCACCCCTTTCATTGGAGACACCTTGAGCAATACCAAATCCCCCTCCTGAAACTCTACTTGTCTTCTGCGGACATCTGCATAACTCTTTTGTCTGCTTGCAGCAGTCTTGATTCTTTCTCTGATTATGGGCACCACTCTGCTGGTAATCTCTACTAGCACAGGCCCTGCCAAGGCCTTTTCTCCTACTTCTTCCCAACAGACAGGCGACCTGCACTTCCTTCCATACAAAGCTTCATATGGGGCCATCCCTATGCTGGCGTGATGGCTATTATTGTAGGCAAACTCCACTAAAGGTAGATGCTGCCTCCAAGAACCGCCAAAATCCAGCACACACATTCTGAGCATATCTTCTGTAACGACCCCAAAATGGACCGTCACCGGCGCTAGGATTCAGGTCGGCTTAAGGCCGCCAGAACCCATAGCAAGCCTGCTATACTCTCTGTGTACCTGTAAATCTCATACATGATCATACATTTTCTGTGAAAGTAAAAACTCTTTTCTCTGATCCAAGGCTTAACCTGTGCATGCACTATCTCTGTACTCTGTACCCCTGACTAGAGCTTGCTCTAGATGAGTTCATTCATACCTGTTAAGCCTGGTTTTCCACATACTCTGTAAAACAGTTATATAAACAGACCATGTATACAAAAGATTTACATCACAAACAACTAAGTCAAGCACAATTCTAACTTTATACACAACTGTTACATCTCTTTAATATCACATGTCCACAGTATTCTATTACAAAACTCTTCTCTCTTACTGCACTCTGTTGGACTTCCCCTGTACACTGTACACTGAACCTGCAAAACTGGGGTTAAGGGAGTGGGATGAGCTCTATAGCCCAGTGAGTAGAACAGTAAAGCAAGTCATTAAAACATGATCTTATGAAATGCATCATATCACAAACAATTCACATCAAGAGTAAACCCGTCACCATATAGTCCCAGTAACTGTTCCGTGCCAGGCCGTAGACTGGGGTCCTGGTCTTCCTGTACTGTATATGTATATGTGTATATAACACCTGTACTTACCGATTGCCAGGGCGTAGACTGGACACCTGGTCTTTACTATACCTGCCAGGCCGTAGAATGGGGTCCTGGACTTTCCTATACCTGCCAAGCCGTAGAATGGGGTCCTGGACTTCCTGTCTAGAACTATTGGATCATTCAGCATTTACCCACACCAACAAAAAAGTATGCAATGCAACATCTTTGTGAATTCAAATGCAATCAACCTATTGCATAATCATGGTGCATGAAAGATGCTAAAAGCAGTTACTGTCTCAATTAAAACGAGTAATAAGTTTAGTTCCACTCACCTCTGGCTATCTGGACTGACTCTGCAGGTTCTGAAGCAGTACTCACTGCTGCTCTCTCTGGTTCCTCTGGTCTGTGCCTACACAGATGGACTCAAATGAGGGACCAAACTAACTTATGACCAACTCTATTAAACTCCCCAAGAATCCCCTTAAACTCACTCAAACATCCATGCAAAGCATGCAAAGGAAAGCTGGACATAACACTTTCGGCGGCAGGTTTGGCGGCCGAAAGTCCTTTCCAGAGACGAAACTCATGCACCTTCGGCGGCCGAATCTCTACTTTCGGCAGCCGAACCCTTTCGGGGGCAAGTTTCGGAGGCTGAAAGGCACTCCAGAGACGAAAGTCTCTAACCTTCGGCGGCACCTTCGGCGGCCGATATTCCCCTCCAGAGCCGAAAGTCCAAAGGCTCGGGGGCAAGCTTAGGCAGCCGAAGCCACCTCCTCAGCACATTCGGCGGCCGAACCATTCTTCGGCGGCCAAAGCTGGGTTCATCATCAAGGCAGAACCTTGCTCTGCCTTAGGCCAAAATGCACCAAAACTTCCCAAACTCAAACACCTCAACTCCTCAACTTGCATACACCCAAGTATATGCTTAAAGGGGTCAGAACCTACCTTAAAACCCCAAACACACAAAACATATAACACATATTCAAGCTTTTCTCACACAAATCATCAAAACCTCACAACTAACCCTATTCATGCAACTCTCCCCCAAAACCTCATAAAACCTTCAGAAAACATGAAAACAAGCTCAGGATCTTCACTTACCTCTTGAAACCAAGAAGATGAACGATCCTAATGTGGAGTTTTGGAACAACTCTCCTTCAAACTCTCCAAACTTTAAAAATTAATTTTATAGCTCAAAACCTTCAAAATAACATAAAAATCAATCAAATCTTTGCAAGATTTAATGAACACATGTAGAAAACGTAAGGAAGACAGGGTTTCACCTCAGAAAGGAAAAGATAACTCAAACTTATATGTTCAACTGACTGAGGGCTGTTTTATAGGTGGCTGGCCAGACCACCTTCGGCGGCCTATCGTGAAACCGAAAGCCATGCATGTTCGGCGGCCGAACCTCACCTTCGGTGGCCGAACCTGGATTTTCTGCCTTGGTTCTTTTCTCTCAAAAACTCATTCTATTTCAACTTAAAACATTAAAACATATGACATTACTTTAGAAAAACATAAATCTTACCCTTCTAGAGAATGCCGACATCCTGGATTCCACCGGACGACAGGAATTCCGATGTCAGACTCTAGCCGGGTATTACATCTTCTATTTTCTGGATGGTCCTCTCGGATTGTCCGTCCGTCTGAGGATGGAAAGCAGTGCTAAAGTCCAACCTGGTACCCATAGCATTCTGTAGACTCTATCAAAACCTGGAGGTGAACTGGGGTCCTTTATCGGACACTATTGAAACAGGAACCCCATGCAGTCTGACGATCTCATCAATATACACCTGTGCCAACTTTTCCACAGAGTAGTTACTCCTGACAGGAATGAAGTGAGCAGATTTGGTCAGTCTGTGTAACGACCCCAAAATGGACCGTCACCGGCGCTAGGATTCAGGTCGGCTTAAGGCCGCCAGAACCCGTAGCAAGCCTGCTATACTCACTGTGTACCTGTAAATCTCATACATGATCATATATTTTATGTGAAAATAACCAAACAACAGAACAACCATAACACATAAACATGTATACATGCATAACTCATCAAAACTATCATTAAGAACCTAAACATGCATCTCCGTCCATAACTCCCATAAAACCTTCAGAAAACATATAAACAGGGTCTAAAACTGCCCTTACCTCTGGAAACAGGAAGATACACACACTGAACAAAGGAAAAACAGATCAATCTCTCTTCAACCTCTCAAAATCTCAAAAGCGTAACTTTTGTTTCTCTCAACTCTCAACACCTTTGTAAGCACCTCAAACTGCTGTAAGAACAACCAAAAACATGTACAGATGAGTCATAAGAGACGTGGTCATTCCATGGCAAGAATCTGAGGCCAACACTTGTCAAAAAAACACATGACTCAGCTCACTAGCCAACTCAGCTTCGGCTGCCCAATCGCATGCGACACCATGCAACATTCGGGGGCCGAAGATGAATTTCAGAAGCCGAACATTGGGCACTTTCGGCGGCCGAACTTACCTTCGGCGGCCGAACTTGGCTGAAGTCTCCATGAACGATTTTCTCTTCAAAACTCAAAACTATATACTTAAAAACCGTAAAACACATCATAACACTTGAAAACAAGACTCCTACCCTTTTCTCGAATCCCAGCACCCCGGATTCCACCAGACAATAGGAATTCCGGTGCCGGATTCTAGCCGGGTATTACAGTCTGTCCACAATCACCCATAGGGAGTCTAATCTGTTGGACGCCGCCGGTAGCCCCACCACGAAGTCCATAGCAATATTCTCCCATTTCCACTCTGGAATAGGTAGTGGGTTAAGCATTCCAGCCGGCTTCTGATGTTCTAGCTTCACCCTCTGACATACTTCGCAGGCTGACACAAACTGTGCCACTTCTCTCTTCATAGCTGGCCACCAATAAACCTTCTTCAAATCTTGAAACATCTTGGTGGCTCCAGGGTGAACGCTGTATCTGGCATTATGAGCCTCTCTCATAATGTCTCCCTTCAGCCTTACGTCATCTGGTACACACAATCTGCTCCCATAGCGGAGGATCCCCTTACTGTCAAATATGAACTCACTGTCTTTGCCTGACTGAACAGTCCTGGCAATCTTCACTAACTCTGGGTCCTCATGCTGTTTCTGAGCCACCTGCTCCAAAAACACGGGTGCCACTCTCATCTGAGCAATTAAAGCACCTGTACCAGACAACTCCAACTGTAGACCTTCATTCATGAGCTCGAAGAACTCTCTTACTACTAGCCTTCTCTCTGCTGAAATATGGGACAAACTGCCAAGTGATTTTCGGCTTAAGGCATCTGCCACAACATTTGTCTTACCCGGATGGTACTAGATTTTGCAATCATAATCACTGAGCAGTTCTACCCATCTTCTCTGCCTCAAATTCAAATCTCTTTGACTCAGGATGTACTGTAGGCTCTTATGATCTGTGAAGATCTCACATTTTACCCCATAAAGGTAATGCCTCCACATCTTGAGTGCAAAGATTACTGCTGCCATCTCAAGGTCATGTGTAGGGTAATTCAACTCGTGCTTCTTCAGCTGCCTAGAAGCATAAGCAATCACCCTTTCATTATGCATTAGCACACAACCCAGTCCCACACTGGACGCATCACAATACACTGAGAAGTCTTCATTACTAGATGGCAGGGCTAACACTGGTGCTGAAGTCAACCTCTTCTTGAGCTCCTCAAAGCTCTCTTCACACTAGTCGGTCCACACGAACCTCTGGTTCTTCTTAGTCAGTCTGGTCATGGGAGCTACAATCTTAGAGAAGTCCTGAACGAACCTCCTGTAGTAACCTGCTAGACCCAAGAAGCTCTTTATCTCTGTTACTGTAGTGGGTCTAGTCCAGTTTGCTACAGCTTCCACTTTCTTGGGGTCTACGTCGATTCCATTTTCTGACACCACATGCCCCAAGAATGAAATGCTCCTCAGCCAGAACTCACATTTGGAGAACTTGGCATACAAGCCATGTTCTCTCAAGGTCTGCAAAACCAACCTCAGATGATGGGCATACTCATCTGCATTCCTGGAATACACTAAGATATCATCTATGAAGACAATAACAAAGTGATCCAAGTATTGGCTAAATACTCTGTTCATGAGATCCATGAATGCTGTAGGGGCATTGGTTAACCCGAACGGCATCACAAGGAACTCATAATGCCCATATCTGGTCCTGAAGGCTGTCTTCAGCACATCCTCTTCTCTTATACTTAGCTGATGGTACCCCGATCTCAGATATATTTTGGAGAAACAACCTCCTCCGGCTAGCTAGTCAAATAGATCGTCGATACTTGGTAACGGGTACTTATTCTTGGTAGTGACCTTGTTCAACTGCCTGTAGTCGATACAAAGTCTGAGGGATCCATCCTTCTTTTTCACAAATAGCACTGGAGCACCCCAAGGTGAGGTACTCGGTCGGATGAAACCCCTATCTACCAGCTATTGCAACTGTTCTTTTAACTCTTTCAATTCTGCTGGTGCCATCCTGTAGGGTGGAATAGAGATCGGTCTGGTTCCAGGCATCAATTCCATTTCAAACTCTATCTCCCTAGCAGGTGGTAAACCTGGCAGCTCATCTGACATGACTATCCAGCTCTCTCACATGAGCTAGAAAACCCTGACAACCCCTCTTGAGTAGCCTACGAGCCTGTAGGGCTGATATCATACCTCTAGGTGTACTCCCCCTGTCTCCTCTGAAGACAACCTCTGACCCATCCTGACATCTGAACCTGACTACCTTGTCTCTGCAATCCAAGGTAGTACCATGGGTAGACAGCCAATCCATCCCTAGAATGACGTCAAAATCTATCAAATCTAGAACGACAAGGTCGGCGGACAGGCATCTTCCCTCCACAAATACTGGATTACACTGGCAGACTGACTCTGCCACTGACAGGTCACACTTGGGTCCACTGACCCATAGGGGACACTCTAACCTAGAGACCATCATCCCAACCTCTCGACGGCCCTCGGAGCAATGAAAGAATGAGATCCACCAGCCAATAATGCATACACATCAGAACAACCAATGATGAGATTACCTGACACCACGGTGTTGGATGTGTTTGCCTCCTGCTGAGTCATGGTGAAGATCCGTGTTGGAGCTGACGGACCCTCACCCCTGAAGCCTGCTGAAGAAGAGGCTGCCCCTCTTCCTTTGCCTCTGCCACTAGCCTGAGTCGCGGTTGGAGCTGCTGGCTGAGCCACACTACCAGAAGCTGTCTGCTGAGACTGTGCCATAGAAGCTACTATAGGACACTCCCGAGCCATGTGTCCTTCCAGCCCACATCTGAAGTAGGCTGTCGTCCCAACCAAACATACTCCCTTGTGCGGCTTCCCACACTTCATACATGCTGTAGTACCTGCACCCGAGCTCAAGCCACTACCTAGTCCCAGACCTGACTTGATCTTGCTCCAAAACTTGTTCTTCTTGGACTTTCGGGAGCCTCTGTCCCACTTCTTACTGCCTGAACTCAGAGAAGAAGGGTCTAACCTACCCCCTCCTGGGGTCTTAGAACCAAAGGCTGTGCCACTGACCGCTTGACTTTCCCTTCGATGATAGCACTAGCCTCCATCCTCCGAGCCATATCCACTATGGCATGGAAACTCTCCCTCTCTGCTGACTGAATCAAGGAGGAATACTTGGAATGGAGCCTCATGATATACCTCATTGACTTCCTCTCATCTGTGTCCAGATTCTGCCCAGCATACGGCAACAGCTCCAAGAATCTGTCTGTATACTCATCCACGCTCATCTCATCTGTCTGCCTCAACTGCTCAAATTCAATCATTTTCAGCTCCCTGGAACTGTCAGGGAAAGCCCATCCTGCAAACTCATTGGCAAACTCCTCCCAGGATAGACTATCCAACCTCGGGTTCACATAATTCTTAAACCACTCTCGGGCCTTTTTGCATTTTAATGTGAACCCAGCCATCTGAATGGCTCTACTGTCATCAGCTTCTATCTCATCTGTAATGGTCTTGACCCTCTCCAGGTACACAAACGGGTCATCACCGGTTTCAAACTGGGGAGCACCCAACTTCATGTAGTCGGTCATCTTGACCTTGCTCCCTCCAGATGAGCTAGGTTTAGGCACTTAGGTTTCTGGGACAGTAGGTGCTGCTGGTGGTGGAGGAGGTGCAGCATCCCCTGGGGTAGGGTTTGCTGTACCTGGATAGAGAGATGGGGGTGGGTACATGGGGTATTGTGGGTACGGTGGGTAGAAAGGTGGGTATGGCATCTGAAAGTGATAAGGGTTAAAACTGGGGTAATCCGATGTACCTCCCATCGAATACCCGGGATTATGTGAAAAGGGTGGGTAATAAGGTGGCTGAACAAATCCCGAGGCCTGAGTGCCTCTTTGGGACTCTCCCATTCCCTCTCCTGACATACTTACTCCGAGACTGCCATCCCTCCTCTGATCCACATCCATCTGATCCCCCACATCCTCTGACATATCCCCTTGCACTGTTCCCCTCACTGATACACTTCTACCCAGATCCAAAGACCTTCTAGGGTCTCTTACTGCTCTTTCTCTGCTGGACCTACTTGACATTGCCCTAGGCAATGCAGGAGGACGGGCATCTATGCCCTCGTCCTGGGGTGATACTCCAGTCAATCGTGCAGATCGACGAGTTCCTCTCATCCTGTTTACTGAAAAACAACACACATCTCATAAACATTAGCATCAAATGGTTCATGTGTCAACACATGAACCCGCATCCTATACATCACATATCATAGCATAACATTAATGCACATGCATATAATCATGGCATTTCACATCATCATTCAAGACAGGAGTCTTTATCCTATCCTAGTGGACATGATCTTCCTATTGTGCTTGACCTTCTATAACATCTATGAGCTCGACACTCTAGGTCCGACCATATGAACCTAGGGCTCTGATACCACTCTGTAACGACCCGAAAATCTGGACCGCTATCGGTGCTAGGATCCAGGTCGGCATAAGGCCGCCGGGACCCGTAGCAAGCCAAACATTCATCCTGTAAACCTATTTAATCCCATACATGATCAACACATACATAAAAATTTTGAACTTTTCCTTACATTCATTCATTCTTTCATTCATTCACCAAACTCAACCTGTGCATGCACTATACATAAACATGATCATAAACATTAACTCCTCTTTGGAGTCTCAACTATGCCCCAATGGGGTGACATAACATATATTGAGTTTGGTTACATAAGCATCATTAAAATCATGTACTCAAGGGATTAACAACATACTAGGGTCAAGCACATCTATAAACCTCAATAGATCTCATTACATTACATTTCTATACTATACTTATACATAATTGTACTCAACATAACATAACATCATTTATCATGTCCACACTAGCTATTACATGACCATGACTTCATTACTCTTGCTGACCTCCTGGTCTACCCTATGCTTGCAAACCTGGGGGTTAAGGGAGAGGGGTGAGCTACTAGAGCCCAGTGAGCAGAATAATAAAACATAGCATTAAAAACATATGGTATCATGGAATGCATCACAACACAAACATTTCACATCAAGGATGAACTTGTCACCACTTAGCCCTCCATACAGTCTAATCATGCCAGGGGCGTAGTGCAGGCACACCTAGACTTCCATAGCATAACATACATATCCAATCATGCCGGTGGCGTAGTATAGGCTCACTCGGACTTCCATAGTCTGTCATATCATACTATATAAGGGCTAATGGATCATTCAATATTCATCCACATCAACAACATAAAGTGCAATGCGACATATTCGTGAATTCTAATGCAAGCACCCTAATATATCTCATGGCATTCATGATGCGTGAATCATGCTAAAACGTTCATTATTTACTTTGAAAACATAGAGAGGTATTCCACTCACCTCTGGCTAGCTCTGACAAGACTCGAAAGCAGCTATCTCACTGCTGGGGTCCTCGGTTCCTCGGGTCCGAACCTACACAGGTGGACTCAAATGAGGGACCTAACAAACAAGAACATAACTCTAAACTACTCTTCTAAAACCCCCTAGAACATCATGAAACAATCATAGAAAAACATGCAAAGGAGGGCTAGACAGGGCACTTTCGGCGGCAGGTTCGGCGGCCGAAAGTCCCTCCAGAGCCGAAAGTCAGGCAGGTTCGGTGGCACCTTCGGCGGCCGAACTCCCAGACAGAGACGAAACTCATGAATGTTCGGGGGCACCTTCGGCGGCCGAAACTGCCCTCAAGAGACGAAAGTCTTCTTTCGGGGGCAGGCTTCGGCAGCCGAAAACTGCCTCCACAAGTGGGTTCGGCGGCCGAAAGTTCCTTCGGCGGCCGAACCTGAGTTTCTCCAAAGTGGCAGAAACTCAGCTCCAACATGCACAAATGCCTCCCAAACCTTTCAAACATGCATAAACCTATTCTACAACACTCCTAATCATGCATACAAGCTCTTAGGGCTCCAAACTATCCTAAGCCCCGTCTACAACACATCAAACAAGCATATACAAGCCACATTGTCCATGAACACATCAAAAACCCATAAACTTTACATAAGCCTACACATGCATTTCTACCCCATGAATCAACTTAAAACTTGCTTAAAATATAAAATGAGCTCAAGATCGGCTCTTACCTCTTGAAGATCGAGAGAGAGACGACCTAAACTTGGAGTTGGGAGAGATTTAACTCTTTGGGTCTCCAAGCTCTAAACTTGCTCTATTTGTTCAAATACCTTCAAATCGACATAAAGCTTGTTAAAACATGAAAGATCAGAAGGAAAAACATTGGAAACAACCTTAGGAGAGCATGAACTCACCGTGGCTGAAAATGGGGAGAAAACTCGCCCGTTTCGGCCATGGAACTCATATATAGGGGTTGCCAGACCACCTTTCGGCAGGCGAACGTGCCCCCACATCTCATGCATGTTCGACGGCCGAACATGAGGTTCGGCGGCCGAACATGAGGTTCGGCGGCCGAACCTGAAAATGTCTTCTAGGTCTTTTTCATTCAAAACTCAATTTCCTTTTTAATTAAAATCATAAAATACATTAAAACATTTCATAAAAACATACTTTTACCCTTCTAGAGGTTTTTGACATCCGAGATTCCACCGGACGGTAGAAATTTTGATACCGGAGTCTAGCCGGGTATTACACTTAGTACGAAATCGGGCACCGGATGTAACATGGGTGATAGACTTGGCTGTTTTTGGGTTAGAAGCTGTTAGTCCAAAATCGGGCATCGGATGTAACATGGATGATAGACTTGGCTGTTTTTGGGATGGAAGGTATTAGTCCAAAATCAGGCAACGGAGGTAATATGGGTGATAGATTTCACAGTTTTTGGGATGGAAGCTGTTAGTCCAAAAATGGGCACGGGATGTAACATGGGTGAAAGACTTGGAAGTTTTTTGGATGGAAGCTGTTAGTCCAAAATCGGGCACCTGATGTAACATGGGTTATAGACTTGGCAGTTTTTGGGATGGAAGCTGTTATGCCGAAATCGGGCACCAGATGTAAATGGGTGATAGACTTGGCTATTTTTGGGATGGAAGCTGTAACGACCTCAAAACGGACCGTCACCGGCGCTAGGATTCAGGTCGGCTTAAGGCCGCCAGAACCCGTAGCAAGCCTGCTATACTCTCTGTGTACCTGTAAATCTCATACATGATCATACATTTTCTGTGAAAATAAAAACTCTTTTCTCTGTACCAAGGCTTAACCTGTGCATGCACTATCTCTGTACCCTGTACTCTGTACCCCTGACTAGAGCTTGCTCTAGATGGGTTCTTCCATACCTGTTAAGCCTGGTTTTTCACATATTCTATAAAACATATACATATACAGATCATGTACATAAACCAAAGATTTACAACACTAACATGACTAAGTCAAGCACAATTCTAACTTTAAACACAATTGATACATCTCTTTAATATTACATGTCCACTCTAAGCTATTACAAGTCTTTTCTCTCTTTCTGTACTCTTCTGGACTTCCCCTGTACACTGTACAATGAACCTGCAAGACTGGGGTTAAGGGAGTGGTATGAGCTCTATAGCCCAGTGAGTAGAACAATAAAGTAAATCATTAAAATATGATATGATGGAATGCATCATAACACAGACAATCCACATCAAGGGTAAACTTGTCACCACATAGCCTCAGTAACTCATACCAGGGCGTAGTCAAAGGCACCTGGATTTCCTGTCTCATATATGTATATGTGTATATAACACATGTACTTACCGTTGCCAGGGCGTAGTCAAAGGCTCCTGGACTTTACTATACCTGCCAGGGCGTAGTCAAAGGCTCCTGGTCTTAACTCAGAGACTATTGGATCATTCAGCATTCACCCACATCAACAATATAGCTATGCAATGCAACATCTTGGTGAATTCTAATGCAATCAACCTATTGCATAATTATGATGCATGAAAGATGCTAAAAGCAATTAATGTCTTAATTAAAACGAGTAATAAGTTTAGTTCCACTCACCTCTGGCTGTCTGGACTGACTCTGCAGGTTCAGTAAACTCTGGAGCAGTACTCACTGCTGCTCTCTCTGGTTCCTCTGATCTGTGTAAGCACAAAAAGACTCAAATGAGGGACCAAACTTACTTAAGAATAACTCTATTAAACTCCTCAAAAATCCCCTTAAACTCACTCTAAAACTCATGCAAAGCATGCAAAAGAAAAGCTGGACAAAACACTTTCGGCAGCAGGTTTGGCGGCCGAAAGTCCTCTCCAGAGACGAAACTCAAGCATCTTCGGCGGTCGAATCTCAAATCTTCGGTGGCCGAACCCTTTTGGGGCAAGTTTCGGGGGCCAAAACACACTCCAGAGACGAAAGTCTCTAACCTTCGACGGCACCTTCGGCGGCCGAATCCCCCAAACAGAGCCGAACCTCAAAACTCTCGGGGGCAAGCTGTGGCAGTCAAAGCCACCATGCAAGAGGTTCGGCGGCCGAATGAACCTTCGGCTACCGAACCTGAGTTCATTCAGAACTCAGCCCCGACGGCAACTTTGCTCCTCCATCCCTTCAACCTCTCAAAACATGCATATCTCAACTCCTTAACATACATATACTCAAGTATATGAACATAGGGGTCCAAAGCTACCTAACAACCCCAACAAACAAATCAAACATAACACATAATCATGCTTACAAGTATAAATCATCAAAAAAACATCATTTTTCAACCTAAGCATGCATCTCTAACCAAACCTTCATAAAACTTCTGTATAACATTAAAAAAAGTTCATGATCTTCACTTACCTCTTATAAACAGGAAGATGAATGATCTGAACAAACAAAAATGGATCAACTTCTCTTCAAACTCACTAAACTCAAAAACTTGCTTTTAAACTTCAAAACTTTCAAAACCTTTGAAAAAACAATAAACCTTAGCATGAATAGCTAAAAGCTTACAGATAAATCATGGGAGACGTGGCCAACTTCTGGACATGATCTAGTGATAACACCTGTCCAAAAAGCCGACTAAGGGATACACAATTGCTGGCTAAGCAACTCAGCTTCGGCTACCGAATCGCATGAAAAACCATGCAATATTCGGGGGCCGAACTTGAAGTTCGGAAGCCGAACATTGGGCACTTTCGGCGGCCGAACTTACCTTCGGCGGCCGAACTTGGCTCGTCTGCCTTGGTTCATTTTAACTCAAGACGTAGTTCCATTTAACTTTAAAACATTAAAACATACAACATTTCTTTTAGAAAATCATAAATCCTACCCTTCTAGAAGATTTCGACATCCCGGATTCCACCGGACGACAGGAATTCCGATGCCGGACTCTAGCCGGGTATTACAGAAGCTGTTAGTCCGAAATTGGGCACCGGATGTAACATGGGTGATAGACTTGGCAGTTTTTGGGATGGAAGCTGTTATGTCGAAATCGGCCACCAGATGTAACATGGGTGATATACTTGGCAGTTTTTTGGATGGAAGCTGTTATGACGAAATCGGGCACCGGATGCAATACGGGTGATAGACTTGGTTGTTTTTGGGATGGAAGCTGTTAGTCCGAAATCGGGCACCAAACGTAACGTGGGTGATAGACTTAGCTATTTTTGGGATGGAAGTTGTTAGTTCGAAATCGGGCACTGGATGTAACATGGGTGACAGACTTGGCAGTTTTTGGGATGAAAGTTGTTATGCCGAAATCGGGCACCGGATGTAACATGAGTGATAAACTTGGCAATTTTTGGGATGGAAGCTGTTAGTCCGAAATTAGGCATCGGACGTAACATGGGTGATAGACTTGGCAGTTTTTGGGATGGAAGCTATTAGTACGAAATCGTGCACCAGATGTAACAAGGGTGATAAACTTGGTAGTTTTTGGGATGGAAGCTGTTATGCCGAAATCAGGCACCGGATGTAACATGGGTGATAGACTTGGCTGTCTTTGGGATGGAAGCTGTTAGTCCGAAATCGGGCACCGGATGTAACATGGGTGATATACTTGGCAGTTTTTTGGATGGAAGCTGTTATGACGAAATCGGGCACCGGATACAATATGGGTCATAGACTTGGCTGTTTTTGGGATGGAAGCTGTTAGTCCGAAATCGGGCACCAAACGTAACATGGGTGATAAACTTAGCTATTTTTGGGATGGAAGTTGTTAGTTCGAAATCGGGCACTGGATGTAACATGGGTGACAGACTTGGCAGTTTTTGGGATGAAAGCTATTATGCCGAAATCGGGCACCGGATGTAACATGAGTGATAGACATGGCAATTTTTGGGATGGAAGCTGTTAGTCCGAAATCGGGCACCGGATGTAACATGAGTGATAGACTTGGCAGTTTTTGGGGTGGAAGCTGTTATGCCGAAATCGGGCAATGGATGTAACATGGGTGATATACTTGGCTGCTTTTGGGTTGGAAGCTGTTAGTCCGAAATTGGGCACCGGATGTAACATATGTGATAGACTTGGCTATTTTTGGGATGGAAGCTGTTAGTCCAAAATCGGGCAACGGAGGTAACATGGGTGATAGATTTAGCAATTTTGGGGATGGAAGCTGTTAGTCCGAAATCGGGCACGGGATGTAACATGGGTAAAAGACTTGGCAGTTTTTTGGATGGAAGCTGTTAGACCAAAATCGGGCATTGGATGTAACATGGGTGATAGACTTGGCTGTTTTTGGGATGAAAGCTATTATGCTGAAATCGGGCACCGGATGTAACATGGGTGTTAGACTTGGCTGTTTTTGGATTGGAAGTTGATAGTCGGACATCGGGCATCGGATGTAACATGGGTGATAGACTTGGCTGTTTTTGGGTTGGAAGCTGTTAGTCCGAAATCGGGCATCGGATGTAACATGGATGATAGACTTGGTTGTTTTTGGAATGGAAGCTATTAGTCTGAAATCAGGCAATGGAGGTAACATGGGTGATAGATTTCACAGTTTTTGGGATGGAAGCTGTTAGTCTGAAAATGGGCACGGGATGTAACATGGGTGAAAGACTTGGAAGTTTTTTAGATGGAAGCTGTTAGTCCAAAATCGAGCACCTGATGTAACATGGGTGATAGACTTGGCAGTTTTTGGGATGGAAGTTGTTATGCTGAAATCGGGCACCGGATGTAAATGGGTGATAGACTTGGTTGTTTTTGGGATGGAAGCTGTTAGTCCGAAATCGGGCACCAAATGTAACATGGGTGATAGACTTGGCATTTTTTGGGATGGAAGTTGTTATGCCGAAATCGGCCACCGGATGTAACATGGGTGATATACTTGGCAGTTTTTTGGATGGAAGCTGTTATGACGAAATCGGGCACCGGATACAATATGGGTCATAGACTTGGCTGTTTTTGGGATGGAAGCTGTTAGTCCGAAATCGGGCACCAAACGTAACATGGGTGATAAACTTAGCTATTTTTGGGATGGAAGTTGTTAGTTCGAAATCGGGCACTGGATGTAACATGGGTGACAGACTTGGCAGTTTTTGGGATGAAAGCTATTATGCCGAAATCGGGCACCGGATGTAACAAGAGTGATAGACATGGCAATTTTTGGGATGGAAGCTGTTAGTCCGAAATCAGGCATCGGACGTAACATGGGTGATAGACTTGGCAGTTTTTGGGATGGAAGCTGTTAGTACGAAATCGGGCACCAGATGTAACAAGGGTGATAAACTTGGTAGTTTTTGGGATGGAAACTGTTATGCCGAAATCAGGCACCAGATGTAACATGGGTGATAGACTTGGCTGTTTTTGGGATGGAAGCTGTTAGTCCGAAATCGGGCACCGGACGTAACATGGGTGATAGACTTGGCAGTTTTTGGGGTGGAAGCTGTTATGCCGAAATCGGGCAACGGATGTAACATGGGTGATATACTTGGCTGCTTTTGGGTTGGAAGCTGTTAGTCCGAAATTGGGCACCGGATGTAACATGTGTGATAGACTTGGCTGTTTTTGGGATGGAAGCTGTTAGTCCAAAATCGGGCAACGGAGGTAACATGGGTGATAGATTTAGCAATTTTGGGGATGGAAGCTGTTAGTCCAAAATCGGGCTCGGGATGTAACATGGGTAAAAGACTTGGCAATTTTTTGGATGGAAGCTGTTAGTCCAAAATCGGGCATCGGATGTAACATGGGTGATAGACTTGGCTGTTTTTGGGATGAAAGCTGTTATGCTGAATTCGGGCACCGGATGTAACATGGGTGTTAGACTTGGCTGTTTTTGGGTTGGAAGTTGATAGTCGAAAATCGGGCATCGGATGTAACATGGGTGATAGACTTGGCTGTTTTTGGTATGGAAGCTGTTAGTCCAAAATCGGGCAACGGAGGTAACATGGGTGATAGATTTCGCAGTTTTTGGGATGGAAGCTATTAGTCCAAAAACGGGCACGGGATGTAAAATGGGTGAAAGATGATAGAGCATATTTTAGTGCATATTATCATGATATTCTTGATGTTTATTTACATCTTTTCTGCCTATTTTTGTGGTTTTAATCATGTTTTGCAGATATTAGGTGTAAAGAGACAATCTGGAGAAAATGCTCTTAAAACTGCCAAAAAGTGCCAAATATGGAAAGTTCCAGAAAAGAAAAGTTTTCATATATGGAAAGTGCCAAATAAGGAAAGTTTTCATATATGGAAAGTGGCAAATAAGGAAAGTTTCAGAAAGCACAGTCAGCAAACTGTCCGAAATTCGAACTGCAGAATCTTTCCTGCCTTATTTAGAACATGTGCCAAGAAAGGAAAGTTTTCAAATAAGGCAAGTTTTCAGAAAAGGAAAGCCTTCAAATGAGGAAAGTGCAAAAGCAAAATCAAACAAGGAAAGCTCAGTCAGAAGATTATTTGAATTTCAAATCGCAGATCTTTCTTTCCTTGTTCAAAAGATGTGCACACACTGCAACAGTCATATCTTCCTGTTTAGGCAACAAGATCTCAAGGAAATGCCCTTCCTCTTTAGCATTCAGCATTCAAAATTCAAACAAAGGCTCCATCTAAAAAGGAAAAGACTGGACAGATATCTTTCTGCTTCTGCACACTAATGACTGAATTCTCCTGCCTCTTCTGCAATCCGCGCTCATCCTTCCTCTTCTGGAAGCATGATCCGCGTGCCACTTCCCCTCTGCAGGCCTTGATGCACTCCTCTTTCCTTCTGAAGCTCCAGCCACGACTCTTGCCTCTTCTGAAGACATAAATGCACGATTCTTTCCCCTTCAGAAAGCAATTCGCGCGCCTCCTTCCATCCGGTGAGTCTGCAGTGCGATTCTTTCCTCTTCTACAACAACTTGGGCAGCAAGTTGCAAATGGGCAGCATCTTGGGCAGCCTCTTCAATAAATAGGAAGCAAGGGAAACCTAAGACAGTATCTGAACTCTATAAAAAGGTACACAAATCCAGCCGCACGACACTTCCGCACCTCTCTTCTTCAGTTGGCGCAAAGCACCTCTCCAGCTCCATCTTCGGCTTCTTTCTTCTTCTACCTTTCTTTATTTTTGGTTTTTGTCCAGCCATGAGTGGCTGAACTCTTTAATTCTAGTTGAGGATTGGTTGAAACTAAGGTTGTTTAATGGGTTGTGAGATCTGAACATAAATTATTGTCTTTGGTTTTGTTCAATATTCATGCAATTGATGCTTTAATTATATGATTACTTTGTTGTTTTGATCAAATTGGCCACTTGATTTTAATTGCAAAGTTAATTGATTGTTAGTTGGAACTATTTTTAGTCCGTAATTACTGGAAATATTCTGACCTTAGAACACTTGGTGTAAAAACCAAGGAATTGCATGATCTAGCGTTATCTCCATACGTTTGGATAGCTAGGATTGGATCTCTCTATTTCTTTATGCAATTGACAATTGTTTTGATGCCTATGGCCCAAGGACGTTCCTTGGCAATTTGTTAATTAGTAATTGATTAGAGGATGTTCCCTAATTAATTTAATCATAAGGAGAGACATGGTGGTGAGAAGCGTCTTCCACCCCATAACTAATCTATTGAACCAACCAAGATAATCTAAGTTTCAATGATCAATCCAAACAACCAAAGTGGATCCATATCTTCAACTAGACTTTTCTCATATTGATTTCCTCTTTTATTTTAATTATTTGCTTTCTATTATTATTCTCAATATCAGTTACTACAATCAATCTCAAACCCCCCATTTTACTTTTACTGCAATTTATTTTTGCTTTCAGTTTATCTCGTTTGATCCCACTTTCAGTTTTTATCACACTTTTAGTTTATTTTCTTGGTCATAAAAAGAGAAATAGGTGAGTTCTCAATTCTCTGTGGATTCGATCCTTTCACCACTATCTGCAGTTGTAAATTGTTGATAACCAGAAAAGTTATTTTTGACCGGCTTCGACAACCGCGAGCCAAAAGACTTGGCAGTTTTTTGGATGGAATCTGTTAGTCCAAAATCGGGCACTTGATGTAACATGGGTGATAGACTTGGCAGTTTTTGGGATGGAAGCTGTTATGCCGAAATCGGGCACCGGATGTAATATGGGTGATAGACTTGGCTGTTTTTGGGATGGAAGCTGTTAGTCCGAAATCGGGTACCGGATGTCACATGGGTGATAGACTTGGCTGTTTTTGGGATGGAAGCTGTTAGCCCAAAATCGGGCATCGGATGTAACATGGGTGATAGACTTGGCATTTTTTGGGATGGAAGCTGTTAGTCCGAAATCGGGCACCGGATGTAACATGGTTGATAGACTTGGCTATTTTTGGGATGGAAGCTGTTAGTCCAAAATCGGGCACCGGATGTAACATGGGTGATAGACTTGGCAATTTTTGGGATGGAAGCTGTTATGCCGAAATCGGGCACCGGATGTAACATGGGTGATAGACTTGGCAGTTTTTGGGATGGAAGCTGTTAGTCCGAAATCGGGATACCGGATGTAACATGGGTGATAGACTTGGCAGTTTTTGGGATGGAAGCTGTTATGCCGAAATCGGGCAACGAATGTAACATGGGTGATATACTTGGCTGCTTTAGGGTTGGAAGCTGTTAGTCCGAAATAGGGAACCGGATGTAACATGTGTGATAGACTTGGCTGTTTTTGGGATGGAAGCTGTTAGTCCAAAATCGGGCAACGGAGGTAACATGGGTGACAGATTTAGCAATTTTAGGGATGGAAGATGTTAGTCCGAAATCGGGCACGGTATGTAACGTGGGTGAAAGACTTGGCGGTTTTTTGGATGGAAGCTGTTAGTCCAAAATCGGGCATCGGATGTAACGTGGGTGATAGACTTGGCTGTTTTTGGGATGAAAGCTGTTATGCCGAAATCGGACACCGGATGTAACATGGGTGTTAGACTTGGCTATTTTTAGGTTGGAAGTTGTTAGTCGAAAATCGGGCGTCGGATGTAACATGGGTGATAGACTTGGCTATTTTTGGGATGGAAGCTGTTAGTCCGAAATCGGGCAACGGAGGTAACATGGATGATAGATTTCGCAGTTTTTGGGATGTAAGCTGTTAGTCCGAAAACGGGCACGGGATGTAACATGGGTGAAAGACTTGGCAGTTTTTTGGATGGAAGCTGTTAGTCCAAAATCGGGCATCGGATGTAACGTGGGTGATAGACTTGGCTGTTTTTGGGATGAAAGCTGTTATGCCGAAATCGGACACTGAATGTAACATGGGTGTTAGACTTGGCTGTTTTTGGGTTGGAAGTTGTTAGTCAGAAATCGGGCATCGGATGTAACATGGGTGATAGACTTGGCTGTTTTTGGGATGGAAGCTGTTAGTCCGAAATTGGGCACCGGATGTAACATGGGTGATAGACTTGGCTGCTTTTGGGTTGGAAGCTGTTAGTCCAAAATCGGGCACCGGACGTAACATGGGTGATAGACTTAGCTCTTTTTGGGATGGAAGGTGTTAGTCCAAAATCGGGCACCGGATGTAATATGGGTGACAGACTTGGCAGTTTTTGGGATGAAAGCTGTTATGCCGAAATCGGGCACCGGATGTAAAATGGGTGATAGACTTGGCTATTTTTGGGATGAAAGGTGTTAGTCCGAAATCGGGCACCGGATGTAACATGGGTGATAGACTTGGCAGTTTTTGGGATGGAAGCTGTTATGCCGAAATCGGGCACCGGATGTAACATGGGTGATAGACTTGGCAGTTTTTGGGATGGAAGCTGTTAGTCCGAAATTGGGCACCGGGTGTAACATGGCTGATAGACTTGGCAGTTTTAGGGGAGGAAGCTGTTGTACCGAAATCAGGCATCAGACGTAACATGGGTGATAGACTTGGCAGTTTTTGGGATGGAAGCTGTTAGTCCGAAATTGGGCACCGGGTGTAACATGGCTGATAGACTTGGCAGTTTTAGGGGAGGAAGCTGTTGTACCGAAATCAGGCATCAGACGTAACATGGGTGATAGACTTGGCAGTTTTTGGGATGGAAGTTGTTAGTACGAAATCGGGCACCAGATGTCACATGCGTGATAGACTTGGCAGTTTTTTGGATGGAAGCTGTTATGCCGAAATCGGGCACCTAATGTAACTGGGTGATAGAATTGGTTGTTTTTGGGATGGAAGCTTTTACTTCGAAATCGGGCACCGGATGTAACATGGGTGATAGACATGGCTGTTTTTGGGATGGAAGCTGTTAGCCCGAATTGGGGCAGTGGATGTAACATGGGTGATAGACTTGGCAGTTTTTGGGATGGAAGTTGTTATGCCGAAATCGGGCACCGGATGTAACATGGGTGACAGACTTGGCAGTTTTTGGGATGGAAGCTGTTAGTCCGAAATTGGGCACCGGATGTAATATGGCTGATAGACTTGGCAGTTTTTGGGGTGGAAGCTGTTATGCCGAAATCAGGCATCGGACGTAACATGGATGATAGACTTGGCAGTTTTTGGGATGGAAGCTGTTAGTACGAAATCGGGCACCGGATGTAACAAGGGTGATAGACTTGGTAGTTTTTGGGATGGAAGCTGTTAGAACGAAATCGGGCACCGGATGTAACAAGGGTGATAGACTTGGTAGTTTTTGGGATGGAAGCTGTTATGACGAAATCGGGCATCGGATGTAATATGGGTGATAGACTTGGCTGTTTTTGGGATGGAAGCTATTAGTCCGAAATCGGGTATCGGACGTAACATGGGTGATAGACTTGGCTGTTTTTGGGATGGAAGCTGTTAGCCCGAATTGGGGCAGCGGATGTAACATGGGTGATAGACTTGGCAGTTTTTGGGATGGAAGCTGTTATGCGGGATTCGGGCACCGGATGTAACATGGGTGATACAGTTGGCTGTTTTTGGGATGGAAGCTGTTAGTCCGAAATCGGGCACCGGATGTAACATGGCTGATAGACTTGGCAGTTTTTGGGGTGGAAGCTGTTATGCCGAAATCAGGCATCGGACGTAACATGGGTGATAGACTTGGCAGTTTTTGGGATGGAAGCTGTTAGTACGAAATCGGGCACCGGATGTAACAAGGGTGATAGACTTGGTAGTTTTTGGGATGGAAGCTGTTATGACAAATCGGGCACCGGATGTAATATGGGTGATAGACTTGGCTGTTTTTGGGATGGAAGCTGTTAGCCCAAAATCGGGCATCGGATGTAACATGGGTGATACTTTGGCAGTTTTTGGGATGGAAGCTGTTATGCCGAAATCGGGCACCGGATGTAACATGGGTGATAGACTTGGCAGTTTTTGGGATGGAAGCTGTTATGCCGGATTCGGGCACCGGATGTAACATGGGTGATACAGTTGGCTGTTTTTGGGATTGAAGCTGTTAGTCCGAAATCGGGCACCGGATGTAACATGGCTGATAGACTTGGCAGTTTTTGGGGTGGAAGCTGTTATGCCGAAATCAGGCATCGGACGTAACATGGGTGATAGACTTGGCAGTTTTTGGGATGGAAGCTGTTAGTACGAAATCGGGCACCGGATGTAACAAGGGTGATAGACTTGGTAGTTTTTGGGATGGAAGCTGTTATGACAAAATCGGGCACCGGATGTAATATGGGTGATAGACTTGGCTGTTTTTGGGATGGAAGCTGTTAGCCCAAAATCGGGCATCGGATGTAACATGGGTGATAGACTTGGCAGTTTTTGGGATGGAAGCTGTTATGCCGAAATCGGGCACCGGATGTAACATGGGTGATAGACTTGGCAGTTTTTGGGATGGAAGCTGCTATGCCGAAATCGGGCACCGGATGTAACATGGGTGATGCACTTGGCTGTTTTTGGGATGGAAACTGTTCGTCCGAAATCGAGTATCGGATGTGACATGGGTGATAGACATGGCAGTTTTTGGGATGGAAGCTATTAATCGAAAATAGGGTACCGGATGTAACATGGGTGATAGACTTGGCAGTTTTTGGGATGGAAGCTGTTATGCCGAAATCGGGCACCGGATGTAACATGGGTGATACACTTGGCTGTTTTTGGGATGGAAGCTGTTAGTCCGAAATCGGGCACCGGATGTAACATGGGTGATAGACTTGGCAGTTTTTGGGATGGAAGCTGCTATGCCGAAATCGGGCACCAGATGTAACATGGGTGATACACTTGGCTGTTTTTGGGATGGAAACTGTTCGTCCGAAATCGAGTACCGGATGTGACATGGGTGATAGACATGGCAGTTTTTGGGATGGAAGCTGTTAGTCTAAAATCGGGCACCAGATGTCACATGCGTGATAGACTTGGCAGTTTTTTGGATGGAAGCTGTTATGCCGAAATCGGGCACCTAATGTAACCTGGGTGATAGAATTTGTTGTTTTTGGGATGGAAGCTTTTAGTCCGAAATCGGGCACCGGATGTATTATGGGTGATAGACATGGCTGTTTTTGGGATGGAAGCTGTTAGCCCGAATTGGGGCAGAAGATGTAACATGGGTGATAGACTTGGCAGTTTTTGGGATGGAAGCTGTTATGCCGAAATCGGGCACCGGATGTAACATGGGTGATACACTTGGCTGTTTTTGTGATGGAAGCTGTTAGTCCGAAATCGGGCACCGGATGTAACATGGGTGATAGACTTGGCAGTTTTTGGGGTGGAAGCTGTTATGCCGAAATCAGGCATCGGACGTAACATGGGTGATAGACTTGGCAGTTTTTGGGATGAAAGCTGTTAGTACGAAATTGAGCATCGGATGTAACATGGGTGATAGACTTGGCTGTTTTTGGGATGGAAGCTGTTAGTCCGAAATCGGGCAACGGAGGTGACATGGGTGATAGATTTTGCAGTTTTTGGGATGGAAGCTGTTAGTCCGAAAACTGGCACGGGATGTAACATGGGTGAAAGACTTGGCAGTTTTTTGGATGGAAGCTGTTAGTCCAAAATCGGGCACTTGATGTAACATGGGTGATAGACTTGGTAGTTTATGGGATGGAAGCTGTTATGCCGAAATCGGGCATCAGATGTAAATGGGTGATAGACTTGGCTGTTTTTGCGATGGAAGCTTTTATGCCAAAATCGGACACCGGATGTAACACGGGTGATAGACTTGGCAGTTTTTGGGATGGAAGATGTTATGCCGAAATCGGACACCGAACGTAACATGGGTGATAAACTTGGCTATTTTTGGGATGGAAGCTGTTATGCCGAAAACGAGCACCGGATCTAACGTGGGTAATAGACTTGGCAGTTTTTTGGATGGAAGTTGTTATGCCAAATCGGGCACCGGATGTAACATGGGTAATAGACTTGGCTGTTTTTGCGATGGAAGCTGTTATGCCGAAATCGGACACCGGATGTAACATGGGTGATAGACTTGGCAGTTTTTGGGATGGAAGCTGTTATGCCGAAACGGACACCGGATGTAACACGGGTGATAGACTTGGCTGTTTTTGGGATGGATGCTGTTATGCCGAAATCGGGCACCCGATGTAACATGGGTAATAGACTTGGCTGTTTTTGCGATAAAAGCTGTTATGCGGAATTCGGACACCGGATGTAACGTGGGTGATAGACTTGGCAGTCTTTGGGATGGAAGCTTCTATGCAGAAATTGCGCACCGGATGTAACAGGGGTGATAGACTTGGCAGTTTTTGGCATGGAGGCTGTTATGTCTAAATTTGGCACCGGATTTAACATGGGTGATAGACTTGGCTGTTTTTGGGATGGAAGCTGTTAGTCCGAAATCGGGCAACGGAGGTGACATGGGTGATAGATTTTGCAGTTTTTGGGATGGAAACTGTTAGTCCGAAAACTGGCACGGGATGTAACATGGGTGAAAGACTTGGCAGTTTTTTGGATGGAAGCTGTTAGTCCAAAATCGGGCACTTGATGTAACATGGGTGATAGACTTGGTAGTTTATGGGATGGAAGCTGTTATGCCGAAATCGGGCACCAGATGTAAATGTGTGATAGACTTGGCTGTTTTTGCGATGGAAGCTTTTATGCCAAAATCGGACACCGGATGTAACACGGGTGATAGACTTGGCAGTTTTTGGGATGGAAGATGTTATGCCGAAATCGGACACCGAACGTAACATGGGTGATAAACTTGGCTATTTTTGGGATGGAAGCTGTTATGCCGAAAACGAGCACCGGATCTAACGTGGGTAATAGACTTGGCAGTTTTTTAGATGGAAGTTGTTATGCCAAATCGGGCACCGGATGTAACATGGGTAATAGACTTGGCTGTTTTTGCGATGGAAGCTGTTATGCCGAAATCGGACACCGGATGTAACATGGGTGATAGACTTGGCAGTTTTTGGGATGGAAGCTGTTATGCCGAAACGGACACCGGATGTAACACGGGTGATAGACTTGGCAGTTTTTGGGATGGAAGCTTTTATGCCAAAATCGGACACCGAACGTAACATGGGTGATAAACTTGGCTATTTTTGGGATGGAAGCTGTTATGCCGAAAACGAGCACCGGATCTAACGTGGGTAATAGACTTGGCAGTTTTTTGGATGGAAGTTGTTATGCCAAATCGGGCACCGGATGTAACATGGGTAATAGACTTGGCAGTTTTTGGGATGGAAGCTTTTATGCCAAATTCGGACACCGGATGTAACATGGGTGATAGACTTGGCAGTTTTTGAGATGGATGCTGTTATGCCGAAATCGGGCACCCGATGTAACATGGGTAATAGACTTGGCTGTTTTTGCGATAAAAGCTGTTATGCCGAATTCGGACACCGGATGTAACGTGGGTGATAGACTTGGCAGTCTTTGGTATGGAAGCTTCTATGCAGAAATTGCGCACCGGATGTAACAGGGGTGATAAACTTGGCAATTTTTGGCATGGAGGCTGTTATGTCTAAATTTGGCACCGAATTTAACATGGGTCATAGACTTTGCAGTTTTTGGGATGGAAGCTGTTATGCCGAAATCAGACACCGGATGTAACACGGATGATAGACTTGACAGTTTTTGGGATGAAAGCTGTTATGCCTAAATCGGGCACCGGATGTAACACTGGTGATAGGCTTTGCAGTTTTTGCGATATAAGCTGTTATGCCGAAATCGAACACCGGATCTAACGTGTGTGATAGACTTGGCAATTTTTGGGATGGAAGATGTTATGCCGAAATCGGGCACCAGATGTAAATGGGTGATAGACTTGGCTGTTTTTGCGATGGAAGCTTTTATGCCAAAATCGGACACCGGATGTAACACGGGTGATAGACTTGGCAGTTTTTGGGATGGAAGATGTTATGCCAAAATCGGACACCGAACGTAACATGGGTGATAAACTTGGCTATTTTTGGGATGGAAGCTGTTATGCCGAAAACGAGCACCGGATCTAACGTGGGTAATAGACTTGGCAGTTTTTTGGATGGAAGTTGTTATGCCAAATCGGGCACCGGATGTAACATGGGTAATAGACTTGGCTGTTTTTGCGATGGAAGCTGTTATGCCGAAATCGGACATCGGATGTAACAGGGGTGATAGACTTGGCAGTTTTTGGGATGGAAGCTTCTATGCAGAAATTGCGCACCGGATGTAACAGGGGTGATAGACTTGGCAGTTTTTGGCATGGAGGCTGTTATGTCTAAATTTGGCACCGGATTTAACATGGGTGATAGACTTGGCTGTTTTTGGGATGGAAGCTGTTAGTCCGAAATCGGGCAACGGAGGTGACATGGGTGATAGATTTTGCAGTTTTTGGGATGGAAACTGTTAGTCCGAAAACTGGCACGGGATGTAACATGGGTGAAAGACTTGGCAGTTTTTTGGATGGAAGCTGTTAGTCCAAAATCGGGCACTTGATGTAACATGGGTGATAGACTTGGTAGTTTATGGGATGGAAGCTGTTATGCCGAAATCGGGCACCAGATGTAAATGTGTGATAGACTTGGCTGTTTTTGCGATGGAAGCTTTTATGCCAAAATCGGACACCGGATGTAACACGGGTGATAGACTTGGCAGTTTTTGGGATGGAAGATGTTATGCCGAAATCGGACACCGAACGTAACATGGGTGATAAACTTGGCTATTTTTGGGATGGAAGCTGTTATGCCGAAAACGAGCACCGGATCTAACGTGGGTAATAGACTTGGCAGTTTTTTAGATGGAAGTTGTTATGCCAAATCGGGCACCGGATGTAACATGGGTAATAGACTTGGCTGTTTTTGCGATGGAAGCTGTTATGCCGAAATCGGACACCGGATGTAACATGGGTGATAGACTTGGCAGTTTTTGGGATGGAAGCTGTTATGCCGAAACGGACACCGGATGTAACACGGGTGATAGACTTGGCAGTTTTTGGGATGGAAGCTTTTATGCCAAAATCGGACACCGAACGTAACATGGGTGATAAACTTGGCTATTTTTGGGATGGAAGCTGTTATGCCGAAAACGAGCACCGGATCTAACGTGGGTAATAGACTTGGCAGTTTTTTGGATGGAAGTTGTTATGCCAAATCGGGCACCGGATGTAACATGGGTAATAGACTTGGCAGTTTTTGGGATGGAAGCTTTTATGCCAAATTCGGACACCGGATGTAACATGGGTGATAGACTTGGCAGTTTTTGAGATGGATGCTGTTATGCCGAAATCGGGCACCCGATGTAACATGGGTAATAGACTTGGCTGTTTTTGCGATAAAAGCTGTTATGCCGAATTCGGACACCGGATGTAACGTGGGTGATAGACTTGGCAGTCTTTGGTATGGAAGCTTCTATGCAGAAATTGCGCACCGGATGTAACAGGGGTGATAAACTTGGCAATTTTTGGCATGGAGGCTGTTATGTCTAAATTTGGCACCGAATTTAACATGGGTCATAGACTTTGCAGTTTTTGGGATGGAAGCTGTTATGCCGAAATCAGACACCGGATGTAACACGGATGATAGACTTGACAGTTTTTGGGATGAAAGCTGTTATGCCTAAATCGGGCACCGGATGTAACACTGGTGATAGGCTTTGCAGTTTTTGCGATATAAGCTGTTATGCCGAAATCGAACACCGGATCTAACGTGTGTGATAGACTTGGCAATTTTTGGGATGGAAGATGTTATGCCGAAATCGGGCACCAGATGTAAATGGGTGATAGACTTGGCTGTTTTTGCGATGGAAGCTTTTATGCCAAAATCGGACACCGGATGTAACACGGGTGATAGACTTGGCAGTTTTTGGGATGGAAGATGTTATGCCAAAATCGGACACCGAACGTAACATGGGTGATAAACTTGGCTATTTTTGGGATGGAAGCTGTTATGCCGAAAACGAGCACCGGATCTAACGTGGGTAATAGACTTGGCAGTTTTTTGGATGGAAGTTGTTATGCCAAATCGGGCACCGGATGTAACATGGGTAATAGGCTTGGCTGTTTTTGCGATGGAAGCTGTTATGCCGAAATCGGACACCGGATGTAACAGGGGTGATAGACTTGGCAGTTTTTGGGATGGAAGCTTCTATGCAGAAATTGCGCACCGGATGTAACAGGGGTGATAGACTTGGCAGTTTTTGGCATGGAGGCTGTTATGTCTAAATTTGGCACCGGATTTAACATGGGTGATAGACTTGGCTGTTTTTGGGATGGAAGCTGTTAGTCCGAAATCGGGCAACGGAGGTGACATGGGTGATAGATTTTGCAGTTTTTGGGATGGAAACTGTTAGTCCGAAAACTGGCACGGGATGTAACATGGGTGAAAGACTTGGCAGTTTTTTGGATGGAAGCTGTTAGTCCAAAATCGGGCACTTGATGTAACATGGGTGATAGACTTGGTAGTTTATGGGATGGAAGCTGTTATGCCGAAATCGGGCACCAGATGTAAATGTGTGATAGACTTGGCTGTTTTTGCGATGGAAGCTTTTATGCCAAAATCGGACACCGGATGTAACACGGGTGATAGACTTGGCAGTTTTTGGGATGGAAGATGTTATGCCGAAATCGGACACCGAACGTAACATGGGTGATAAACTTGGCTATTTTTGGGATGGAAGCTGTTATGCCGAAAACGAGCACCGGATCTAACGTGGGTAATAGACTTGGCAGTTTTTTAGATGGAAGTTGTTATGCCAAATCGGGCACCGGATGTAACATGGGTAATAGACTTGGCTGTTTTTGCGATGGAAGCTGTTATGCCGAAATCGGACACCGGATGTAACATGGGTGATAGACTTGGCAGTTTTTGGGATGGAAGCTGTTATGCCGAAACGGACACCGGATGTAACACGGGTGATAGACTTGGCAGTTTTTGGGATGGAAGCTTTTATGCCAAAATCGGACACCGAACGTAACATGGGTGATAAACTTGGCTATTTTTGGGATGGAAGCTGTTATGCCGAAAACGAGCACCGGATCTAACGTGGGTAATAGACTTGGCAGTTTTTTGGATGGAAGTTGTTATGCCAAATCGGGCACCGGATGTAACATGGGTAATAGACTTGGCTGTTTTTGCGATGGAAGCTGTTATGCCGAAATCGGACACCGGATGTAACATGGGTGATAGACTTGGCAGTTTTTGGGATGGAAGCTGTTATGCCGAAACGGACACCGGATGTAACACGGGTGATAGACTTGGCTGTTTTTGGGATGGATGCTGTTATGCCGAAATCGGGCACCCGATGTAACATGGGTAATAGACTTGGCTGTTTTTGCGATAAAAGCTGTTATGCGGAATTCGGACACCGGATGTAACGTGGGTGATAGACTTGGCAGTCTTTGGGATGGAAGCTTCTATGCAGAAATTGCGCACCGGATGTAACAGGGGTGATAGACTTGGCAGTTTTTGGCATGGAGGCTGTTATGTCTAAATTTGGCACCGGATTTAACATGGGTGATAGACTTGGCTGTTTTTGGGATGGAAGCTGTTAGTCCGAAATCGGGCAACGGAGGTGACATGGGTGATAGATTTTGCAGTTTTTGGGATGGAAACTGTTAGTCCGAAAACTGGCACGGGATGTAACATGGGTGAAAGACTTGGCAGTTTTTTGGATGGAAGCTGTTAGTCCAAAATCGGGCACTTGATGTAACATGGGTGATAGACTTGGTAGTTTATGGGATGGAAGCTGTTATGCCGAAATCGGGCACCAGATGTAAATGTGTGATAGACTTGGCTGTTTTTGCGATGGAAGCTTTTATGCCAAAATCGGACACCGGATGTAACACGGGTGATAGACTTGGCAGTTTTTGGGATGGAAGATGTTATGCCGAAATCGGACACCGAACGTAACATGGGTGATAAACTTGGCTATTTTTAGGATGGAAGCTGTTATGCCGAAAACGAGCACCGGATCTAACGTGGGTAATAGACTTGGCAGTTTTTTAGATGGAAGTTGTTATGCCAAATCGGGCACCGGATGTAACATGGGTAATAGACTTGGCTGTTTTTGCGATGGAAGCTGTTATGCCGAAATCGGACACCGGATGTAACATGGGTGATAGACTTGGCAGTTTTTGGGATGGAAGCTGTTATGCCGAAACGGACACCGGATGTAACACGGGTGATAGACTTGGCAGTTTTTGGGATGGAAGCTTTTATGCCAAAATCGGACACCGAACGTAACATGGGTGATAAACTTGGCTATTTTTGGGATGGAAGCTGTTATGCCGAAAACGAGCACCGGATCTAACGTGGGTAATAGACTTGGCAGTTTTTTGGATGGAAGTTGTTATGCCAAATCGGGCACCGGATGTAACATGGGTAATAGACTTGGCAGTTTTTGGGATGGAAGCTTTTATGCCAAATTCGGACACCGGATGTAACATGGGTGATAGACTTGGCAGTTTTTGAGATGGATGCTGTTATGCCGAAATCGGGCACCCGATGTAACATGGGTAATAGACTTGGCTGTTTTTGCGATAAAAGCTGTTATGCCGAATTCGGACACCGGATGTAACGTGGGTGATAGACTTGGCAGTCTTTGGTATGGAAGCTTCTATGCAGAAATTGCGCACCGGATGTAACAGGGGTGATAAACTTGGCAATTTTTGGCATGGAGGCTGTTATGTCTAAATTTGGCACCGAATTTAACATGGGTCATAGACTTTGCAGTTTTTGGGATGGAAGCTGTTATGCCGAAATCAGACACCGGATGTAACACGGATGATAGACTTGACAGTTTTTGGGATGAAAGCTGTTATGCCTAAATCGGGCACCGGATGTAACACTGGTGATAGGCTTTGCAGTTTTTGCGATATAAGCTGTTATGCCGAAATCGAACACCGGATCTAACGTGTGTGATAGACTTGGCAATTTTTGGGATGGAAGATGTTATGCCGAAATCGGGCACCAGATGTAAATGGGTGATAGACTTGGCTGTTTTTGCGATGGAAGCTTTTATGCCAAAATCGGACACCGGATGTAACACGGGTGATAGACTTGGCAGTTTTTGGGATGGAAGATGTTATGCCAAAATCGGACACCGAACGTAACATGGGTGATAAACTTGGCTATTTTTGGGATGGAAGCTGTTATGCCGAAAACGAGCACCGGATCTAACGTGGGTAATAGACTTGGCAGTTTTTTGGATGGAAGTTGTTATGCCAAATCGGGCACCGGATGTAACATGGGTAATAGACTTGGCTGTTTTTGCGATGGAAGCTGTTATGCCGAAATCGGACACCGGATGTAACAGGGGTGATAGACTTGGCAGTTTTTGGGATGGAAGCTGTTATGCCGAAACGGACACCGGATGTAACACGGGTGATAGACTTGGCAGTTTTTGGTATGGAAGCTTTTATGCCAAATTCGGACACCGGATGTAACATGGGTGATAGACTTGGCAGTTTTTGGGATGGATGCTGTTATGCCGAAATCGGGCACCCGATGTAACATGGGTAATAGACTTGTCTGTTTTTGCGATAAAAGCTGTTATGCCGAATTCGGACACCGGATTTAACGTGGGTGATAGACTTGGCAGTCTTTGGGATGGAAGCTTCTATGCAGAAATTGCGCACCGGATGTAACAGGGGTGATAGACTTGGCAGTTTTTGGCATGGAGGCTGTTATGTCTAAATTTGGCACCGGATTTAACATGGGTCATAGACTTTGCAGTTTTTGGGATGGAAGCTATTATGCCGAAATCGGACACCGGATGTAACATGGGTGATAGACTTGGCAGTTTTTGGGATGGAAGCTGTTATGCCGAAACGGACACCGGATGTAACACGGGTGATAGACTTGGCAGTTTTTGGTATGGAAGCTTTTATGCCAAATTCGGACACCGGATGTAACATGGGTGATAGACTTGGCAGTTTTTGGGATGGATGCTGTTATGCCGAAATCGGGCACCCGATGTAACATGGGTAATAGACTTGTCTGTTTTTGCGATAAAAGCTGTTATGCCGAATTCGGACACCGGATTTAACGTGGGTGATAGACTTGGCAGTCTTTGGGATGGAAGCTTCTATGCAGAAATTGCGCACCGGATGTAACAGGGGTGATAGACTTGGCAGTTTTTGGCATGGAGGCTGTTATGTCTAAATTTGGCACCGGATTTAACATGGGTCATAGACTTTGCAGTTTTTGGGATGGAAGCTGTTATGCCGAAATCAGACACCGGATGTAACACGGATGATAGACTTGGCAGTTTTTCGGATGAAAGCTGTTATGCCTAAATCGGGCACCGGATGTAACACTGGTGATAGGCTTTGCAGTTTTTGCGATATAAGCTGTTATGCCGAAATCGAACACCGGATGTAACGTGTGTGATAGACTTGGCAGTTTTTGGAATGGAAGCTGTTATGGCAAAATCGAGCACCGGATGTAACATGGGTGATAGACTTGGCAGTTTTTAGGATGGAAGCTTTTATGCTAAAATCGGGCACCGGATGTAACATTGGTGATAGACTTGGCAGTTTTTGGAATGGAAGCTGTTATGCCGAAATAGGGCACCGGATGTAACATGGGTAATTGACTTGGCTGTTTTTGCATTGGAAGCTATTATGCTGAAATCGGACACCGGATGTAACAGGGGTGATAGACTTGCCAGTTTTTTGGATGGAAGCTGTTATGCCGAAACGGACACCGGATGTAACATGGGTGATAGACTTGGAAGTTTTTAGGATGGAAGCTTTTATGCCGAATTCGGACACCGGATGTAACATGGGTGATAGACTTGGCAGTTTTTGGGATGGATTCTGTTTTGCCGAAATCGGGCACCCGATGTAACATGGGTAATAGACTTGGCTATTTTTGCGATAAAAGCTGTTATGCCGAATTCGGACACCGGATGTAACGTGGGTGATAGACTTGGCAGTTTTTGGGATGGAATCTTCTATGCCGAAATTGCGCTCCGGATGTAACAAGGGTGATAGACTTGGCAGTTTTTGGCATGGAGGCAGTTATGTCTAAATCGGGCACCGGATTTAAAATGGGTCATAGACTTTGCAGTTTTTGGGATGGAAGCTGTTATGCCGAAATCAGACACCGGATGTAACATGGATGATAGACTTAGCAGTTTTTGGAATGGAAGTTGTTATGCCTAAATCGAGCACCTGATGTAACATTGGTGATAGGCTTTGCAGTTTTTGCGATAGAAGTTGTTATGCCGAAATCGGACACCGGATGTAATGTGTGTGATAGACTTGGTAGTTTTTGGAATGGAAGCTGTTATGGCGAAATCAAGCACCGGATGTAACATGGGTGATAGTCTTAGCAATTTTTGGGATGGAAGCTTTTATGCTGAAATCGGGCACTGGATATAACATTGGTGATAGACTTTGCAGTTTTTGGAATGGAAGCTGTTAGGCCGAAATCGGGCACCGGATGTAACATGGGTAATAGACTGGGCTGTTTTTGCGTTAGAAGCTGTTATGCTGAAATCGGACACCGGATGTAACATGGTTGATAGACTTGGCAGTTTTTGGAATGGAAGCTGTTATGCCGAAACGGACACCGGATGTAACACGGTTGATAGACTTGGCAGTTTTTGGGGTGGAAGCTTTTATGCCGAATTCTTACACCGGATGTAACATGGGTGATAGACTTGGCAGTTTTTGGGATGGATGCTGTTATGCCGAAATCAGGCACCTGATGTAACATGGGTAATAGACTTGGCTGTTTTTGCGATAAAAGCTGCTATGCCGAATTCGGACAACGGATGTAACGTGGGTGATAGACTTGGCAGTTTTTGGGATGGAAGCTTCTATGCCGAAGTTGCGCTCCGGATGTAACAAGGGTGATAGACTTGGCAGTTTTTGGCATGGAGGCTATTATGTCTAAATCGGGCACCGGATTTAACTTGGGTCATAGACTTTGCAGTTTTTGGGATGGAAGCTGTTATGCCGAAATCAGACACCGGATGTAACATGGATGATAGACTTGGCAGTTTTTGGGATGGAAGCTGTTATGCCGAAATCGGGCACCGGATGTAACATTGGTGATAAGCTTTGCAGGTTTTTGCGATAGAAGCAGTTATGCCGAAATCGGACACCGGATGTAACGTGTGTGATAGACTTGGCAGTTTTTGGAATGGAAGTTGTTATGGCGAAATCGAGCACCGGATGTAACATGGGTGATAGACTTGGTAGTTTTTGGGATGGAAGCTTTTACGCTGAAATCGGGCATCGGATGTAACATTGGTGATAGACTTGGCAGTTTCTGAAATGGAAGCTGTTATGGCGAAATCGGGCACCGTATGTAACATGGGTGATAGACTTTACAGTTTTTGGGATGGAAGCTGTTATGCCGAAATCGGGCACCGGATGTAACATGGGTGGTAGACTTGGTAGTTTTTGGGATGGAAGCTGTTATGCCGAAATCGGGCAACGGATGTAACATTGGTGATAGACTTCATAGTTCTTGCGATAGAAGCTCTAAAGCCGAAATCGGACACCAGATATAATGTGTGTAATAGAGTTGGCAGTTTCTAGAATGGAAGCTGTTATGCCAAAATCGGGCATCAACGTAACATTGGTGATAGACTTGGCAGTTTTTGGGATGGAAGCTGTTATCCCGAAATCGGACACCGGATGTAACATGGGTGATAGACTAGGAAGTTTTTGGGATGGACACTATTATGCCGAAATCGGGCACCGAATGTAACATGGGTGACAGACTTGGTTGTTTTTGCGATGGAAGCTTTTATACTGAAATTGGACATAGGATGTAACACGGGTGATAGACTTGGCAGCTTTTGGGATGGAAGCTGTTATGCCAAAATCGGACACCGAATGTAACATGGGTGATAGACTTTGCAGTTTTTAGGATTAATGCTGTTATGCCGAAATCGGGAACCGGATGTAACATGGATGATAGACTTGATAGTTTTTGCAATAGAACCTGTTATGCTGACATCGGACACCGAATATAACATGGGTGATAGACTTGGCAGTTTTTGGGATGGAAGCTGTTATGCCGAAATCGGGCACCGGATGCAACATTGGTGATAGACTTGGCAGTTTTTCCAATAGAAGCTGTTATGCCGAAATCGGACACTAAATGTAACGTGGGTGATAGACTTGGCATTTTTGGGATGGAAGCTGTTATGCCGAAATCTGGCACCGGATGTAGCGTGGGTGATAGACTTGGCTGTTTTTGGGATGGAAGTTGTTATGTTGAAATCGGGCACCGGATGTAACATATGTGATAGACTTGGCTGTTTTTGCAATGGAAGCTGTTATGCCGAAATCGGACACCGGATGTAACATGGGTGATAGACTTGGTAGTTGTTGGGATGGAAGCTGTTATGTCGAAATCGGACATCGGATGTAACATGGGTGATAGACTTGGCTGTTTTTGGGATGGATGCTGCTATGCCGAAATCGGGCGCCGGATGTAAAATGGGTGATAGACTTGGCTGTTTTTGCGATAGAAGCTGTTATGCCGAAATCTGACATATGATGTAACATGGGTGATAGACTTTGTCAGTTTTTAGGATGGAAGCTGTTATACTGAAATCGGGCACCGGATGTAACAAGGGTGATAGACTTTGCAGTTTTTAGGATGGAAGTTGTTATGCCTAAATCGGGCACTGGATGTAACATGGGTGGTAGACTTGGCAGTTTTTGGGATGGAAGCTGTTGTGCTGAAATCGGACAAAGGATGTAACCTGGTTGATAGACTTGGCAGTTTTTCAGAGTGAAGCTGTTTTGCATAAATTGGGCACTGGATGTAACATGGGTGATAGACTTGGCAGTTTTTGGGATGGAAATTGTTATGCCGAAATCGGACACCGAATGTAACATGAGTGATAGACTTGGCTGTTTTTGCAATAGAAGCTGTTATGCCGAAATCTAACACATGATGTAACATGGGTGATAGACTTTGGCAGTTTTTGGGATGGAACCTATTATGCCGAAATCGGGCACCAGATGTAACAAGGGTGATAGACTTTGCAATTTTTAGAATGGAAGTTGTTATGCCTAAATCGGGCACCGGATGTAACATGGGTGATAGACTTGGCAGTTTTTGGGATGGAAGTTGTTATGCTGAAATCGGACAAAGGATGTAACTTGGTTGATAGACTTGATAGTTTTTCAGATGGAAGCTGTTTTACATAAATCGGGCACTGGATGTAACATGGGTGATAGACTTGGCAGTTTTTGGGATGGAAACTGTTATGCCGAAATCGGACACGGAATGTAACATGGGTGATAGACTTGACAGTTTTTGGGATGGAAGTTGTTATGCCGAAATCGGGCACCGGATGTAACATTGGTGATAGACTTGGCAGTTTTTGGAATGGAAGCTGTTACGCCGAAATCGAGCATCCGACGTAACATGTAACGATCCGGAAACCGGACCACTACCGGCGCTAGGATCCAGATCGGCTTAAGGCCGCCGGGACCCGTAGCAAGCCTAAAATACATCCTGTGAACCTATTTAATCCCATACATGATCAACAACATACATAAAAATTTTGAACTTTTCTTTTTCATTCGTAAACCAAACTCAACATGTGCATACACTATACATAGACATTAACATTAAACCCACCTTGGAGTCCTCATCAAAACTCCAATGGGGTGACATAATCATGCATTAAGTTTGGTTAAACATAATCATCAATAAACGTTTAAGATCATGTATTTAAAAAGGGATTACATCATACTATGGTCAAGCACATTCTATCCTCAATAACATCATTACATTACATAACTAATTAACACTATTCCTTACATTACATTTCAATATCCATCATGTCCACTACTAGCTATTACATAAAACAAAACTCTACTCCTGCTGACCTCCTGGTCTACCCTGTACCTGCAAACCTGGGGGTTAAGGGAGAAGGGTGAGCTATAAGGCCCAGTGAGCAGAATAATAAAACATTTAATTTATATTTCATGCTTTCATGGAATGCAACACATCACAAACAATTCACATCAAGGATGAACTTGTCACCAATAGCCCACTACTGAATCCAATAGTGCCAGGGGCGTAGACTGGGCCTCGCTGGTCTTTCTCTTACATTACATTCATAACATAACATTCCAATATGCCAGGGGCGTAGAATGGGCCTCGCTGGTCTTTCTCTTACCATGGTGCCAAGGGCGTAGAATGGGCCTCACTGGTCTTCCGTACCGTATCATATCATAACGTAGTGCGGCTAAAGGATCATCCAACATTCATCCACATCATCAACATATTATGCAATGCAACATATTCGTGAATTCTAATGCAAACAACCTAGAACATCTCATGGCATTCATGATGCATGTATAATGCTCAACATTTATTTATTTATTTTGAAACATAATAAGGTATTCGACTCACCTCTGGCTGAAGCTCTAACAGACTCAGAAGCAGCTGAACTCACTGCTGGGGTCCTCGGTTCCTCGGGTCCGAACCTACACAGGTGGACTCAAATGAGGGACCTAACATACATAAACATGACTCCAAAATACTCCCCAAAAACCCCCTAAAACACCTCAAAATATCCATAGAAAGCATGCAAAGGAAGGCTAAACAGGGCACTTTCGGCGGCAGGTTCGGCGGCCGAAAGTCCCTCCAGAGTCGAAAGTCATGCAGGTTCGGCGGCACCTTCGGCGGCCGAAAGTGCCCTCCAGAGACGAAAGTCCATTTTCGGGGGCAGGCTTCGGCAGCCGAAAGGCCAGCCTTCACAAGCATGTTCGGCGGCCGAAAGTTCCTTTGGCTGCCAAACCTGGTTTCTCCCAAATGGCAGAAACTCGGCTCCAACATGCACAAAAACCTCCCAAACCTTCTATCATGCATTCTACTCAACCAAAACATGCATAGAAACATACATCAGCTCATAGGGGCTTCAAACTATCTTAAACCCCAACTACAACACATCTAACAACCACAAACATCATACATTGCTCAAAAACTAAACATGAACCCATGAATTCCAATATAACCTAACATGCATTTCTACCCCATAAAACAACTTAAAACTTGTTTAAAACATATAATGAGCTCAAGATCGCCTCTTACCTCTTGAAGATCGAGAGGAAAAACGACCCTAGCTCGGAGATGGGAGAGATCGAGTTCCTTGAACCTCCAAGCTCCAAAACTTGCTATTTGCTTAAAATCTTCAAGACAAAGGTGTAAACTCATAAAAATCAAGAAAGATTTGAAGGAAGAACCTCAAAATCGGCGAGGGATGGCGGAGAGCTCACCTTGGCCAAAAATGGGGAGAAAACTCGCCCATTTCGACTAAGGGACCCCTTTATAGGTGGCTGGCCAGGCCACATTCGGGAGCCGAACATGCCTCCGCATGCATGCCATGTTCGGCGGCCGAACATAAGGTTCGGCAGCTGAACCTGGACTTCCCTCACTTATGCTTTCAGGGGCCTAAAGCACTCCCGAAGTGCATGCATGTTCGGCGGCTGAACTTGAGGTTCGGCGGCCGAACCTGAGTCTTCCTCTCAAGACTATTTTCATTCAAAACTCAAATTCCTTTTTAATTAAAATCATAAAATACATTAAAACATTTCGTAAAAACATGATTTTACCCTTCTAGAGGTTTCTGACATCCGAGATTCCACCGGACGGTAGGAATTCTGATGTCGGAGTCTAGCCGGATATTACATTCTTCCCCTCTTAAGAACATTCGTCCCCGAATGTTCACCAAACAAACATACATGCATAGCATACAACATAAAATACATATAAAGCACATAAAACTCACCTTAGAAGAGATGAGGATATTGCTGGAGCATGGACTCCCGTGTCTCCCAGGTACACTCCTCGATGTTGTGGTGATTCCAAATGACTTTCACCATCGGGATTTCCTTGTTCCTTAGCTTTCTGATCTGGGTGTCTAGGATCTGTACTGGCTGTTCAACATAGGTGAGATCCTCTTGGATCTCCATATCAGGCTCACTAAGAACCTTGCCCGGATCTGACACGAACTTTCTTAACATAGAAACATGGAAAACCGGATAGATTCTCTCCATTGAAGCAGGCAAGTCCAGCTTGTACGATACATTCCCAATCTTTTGCAAGACTTCAAAGGGTCCGATGTACCGTGGAGCTAGCTTACCTTTCTTCCCGAACCGAATCACCCCTTTCATTGGAGACACCTTGAGCAGTACCAAATCCCCCTCCTGAAACTCTACTTGCCTTCTGCGGATGTCTGCATAACTCTTCTGCCTGCTTGCAGCAGTCTTGATCCTTTCTCTGATGATGGGTACCACTCTGCTGGTGATCTCTACTAGCTCAGGCCCTGCCAAAGCCTTTTCTCCAACTTCTTCCCAGCAAACAGGCGACCTGCACTTCCTTCCATACAAAGCTTCATATGGGGCCATCCCTATGCTGGCATGATGGCTGTTATTGTAGGCAAACTCCACCAAAGGTAGATGCTGCCTCCAAGAACTGCCAAAGTCCAATACACACATTCTGAGCATATCCTCTATTGTCTAGATGGTCCTCTCTGATTGTCCATCCGTCTGTGGATGGAAAGCAGTGCTAAAATCCAACCTAGTACCTATAGCATTCTGTAGACTCCGCCAAAACCTGCAGGTGAACTGGGGTCCTCTATCGGACACTATTGAAACAGGAACCCCATGCAGTCTGACGATCTCATCAACATACACCTGCGCCAACTTGTCCACAGAATAGCCACTCCTGACAGGGATGAAGTGAGCAGATTTGGTGAGTCTGTCCACAATCACCCATATGGAGTCCAATCTATTGGACATCACCGGTAACCCCACTACAAAGTCCATAGCTATGTTCTCCCATTTCCACTATGGAATGGTAGCGGGTTGAGCATTCCAACTGGTTTCTGATGTTCTAGCTTCACCCTCTGACATATTTCGCAGGCCGACACGAACTGTGCCACTTCCCTCTTCATAGCTAGCCACCAATAAACTTTCTTGAAATCTTGATACATTTTGGTGGCTCCGGGGTGAACGCTGTATCTGGCATTATGAGCCTCTCTCATAATGTCTCCCTTCAGCCCTATGTCATCTGGTACACATAAACGGCTTCCATAGCGGAGGATCCCCTTGCTATCAAATCTGAACTCACTATCCTTGCCTGACTGTACAGTCCTGGCAATCTTCACTAACTCTAGGTCCTCATGCTGTTTCTGAGCTACCTGCTCCAGAAACACGGGTGCCACTCTCATATGGGCAATCAAAGCACCTGTACCAGACAACTCCAACTGTAGACCTTCATTCATGAGCTCAAAGAACTGCCTCACCACTGGCCTCCTTTCTGCTGAAATATGGGACAAACTGCCAAGTGATTTCCGGCTTAAGGCATCTGCCACAACATTCGCCTTACCCGGATTGTACTGAATCTTGCAATCATAGTCACTAAGCAGTTCTACCCATCTTCTCTGCCTCAGATTCAGCTCTCTTTGACTCGGGATGTACTGCAGGCTCTTATGATCTGTGAAGATCTCATATTTTACCCCATAAAGGTAGTGCCTCCACATCTTGAGTGCAAAGATTACTGCTGCCATTTCCAGGTCATGTGTGGGGTAATTCAACTCATGCTTCTTCAGCTGTCTAGAAGCATAAGCGATCACCCTTTCATTCTGCATTAGCAGACAACCCAGTCCCACACAGGACGCATCACAAAAGACTGTGAAGTCTTCATTACAAGTCGGCAGAGCTAACACCGGTGCTGAAGTCAACCTCTTCTTGAGCTCCTCAAAGCTTTCTTCACACTGGTCGGTACACACGAACCTCTGGTTCTTCTTAGTTAATCTGGTCATGGGAGCTGCAATCTTAGAGAAGTCCTGAACGAACCTCCTGTAGTAACCTACCAAACCCAAGAAACTCTTGATCTCTGTTACTGTGGTGGGTCTGGGCCAGTTAGCTACAGCTTCCACTTTCTTGGGGTCTACTTCAATTCCATTTTCTGACACCACATGCCCCAAGAAAGAGATGCTCCTCAGCCAGAACTCACACTTGGAGAACTTGGCATACAAGCCATGTTCCCTCAAGGTCTGCAGAACTAACCTCAGATGATGGGCATGCTCCTCTGCATTCCTAGAATACACTAAGATATCATCTATGAAGACAATAACAAAGTGATCCAGGTACTGGCTAAACACTCTGTTCATGAGATCCATGAATGCTGCAGGGGCATTGGTTAACCCGAACGGCATCACAAGGAACTCATAATGCCCATATCTGGTCCTGAAAGCTGTCTTCGGTACATCCTCTTCCCTTATCCTCAGCTGATGGTACCCTGATCTCAGATCTATCTTGGACAAACAACCTACTCCTACTAGTTGGTCGAATAGATCATCGATCCTTGGCAACGGGTACTTATTCTTGGTAGTGACCTTGTTCAACTGCCTGTAGTCGATACAAAGTCTAAGGGATCCATCCTTCTTTTTCACAAATAGCACTGGAGCACCCCAAGGTGAGGTACTCGGTCGGATTAAACCCCTATCTACCAGCTCTTGCAACTGCTCTTTCAACTCCTTCAATTCTGCTGGTGCCATCCTGTAGGGAGGGATAGAGATCGGTCTGGTTCCAAGCATCAATTCAATTTCGAACTCTATCTCCCTAGCAGGTGGTAAACCTGGCAGCTCATTTGGGAAAACATATAGAAACTCACTGACCATGGGCACTGAGGCGGGCTCTCTAACATGACTATCCAGCTCTTTCACATGAGCTAGAAAACCCTGACAACCCTTCCTGAGCAGCCTACGAGCCTGTAGGGCTGATATCAAACCTCTAGGTGTGCCCCTCCTGTCTCCTCTAAAGACAACCTCTGACCCATCCTGACATCTAAACCTGACTACCTTGTCTCTGCAATCCAAGGTAGCACCATGGGTAGATAGCCAATCCATCCCTAGAATGATGTCAAAATCTATCAAATCTAGAACCACAAGGTCGGCGGAGAGGCATCTTCCCTCAACAAAAACTGGACTACATTGGCAGACTGACTCTGCCACTAACGGGTCACATTTGGGTCCACTGACCCATAGGGGACACTCTAACCCAGAGACCATCAATCCCAACCTCTCGACGGCCCTCGGAGCAATGAAAGAATGAGATGCACCAGGGACCATTAAAGCATACACATCAGAACAGCCAATGATGAGATTACCTGACACCACGGTGTTTGATGTGTTTGCCTCCTGCTGAGTCATGGTGAAGATCCGTGCTGGAGCTGACGGGCCCTCACCCCTGAAACCCGCTGAAGAAGAGGCTGCCCCTCTTCCTCTGCCTCTGCCACTAGCCTGAGTCGCGGCTGGAGCTACTGGCTGAGCCACACTACCAGAAGCTGTCTGTTGAGACTGTGCCATAAAAACTGCCCTAGGACACTCCCGTGCTATGTGTCCCTCCTGCCCACATCTGAAGCAGGCTGACGTCCCAACCAGACATACTCCTTTGTGCGGCTTCCCATACTTCTTGCATACTGCATTATCTGCACCTGAGCTCGAACCACTTCCTAATCCCAGACCAGACTTGATCTTATTCCAGAACTTGTTCTTCTTCGGCTTCTTGGTGGTACTGCTCCAGCTCTTACTAGCTGAACTCAGAGAAGAAGGGTCTAACCTTCCCCCACTTGGGGTTTTGGAACCAGAAGGCTGTGCCACTGACTGCTTGACTTTCCCTTCGATGATAGCACTAGCCTCCATCCTTCGAGCCATATCCACTATGGCATGGAAACTCTCCCTCTCTGCGGACTGAATCAAGGAGGAATACCTGGAATGGAGCTTCATGATATACCTCATTGACTTTTTCTGATCTGTATCCAGATTTTGCCCGGCAAATGGTAACAGCTCCAAAAACCTGTCTGTGAACTCATCCACACTCATCTCATCCGTCTGTCTCAGCTGCTCGAACTCAATCATCTTCAATTCTCTTAAACTGTCAGGGAAAGCCCATCATGCAAATTCATTTGCAAACTCCTCCCATGATAGGCTATCCAACCTCAGGTTCACATAGTTCTTAAACCACTCTCGGGCCTTCTTGCATTTCAGTGTGAACCCAGCCATCTGAATGGCCCTACTGTCATCAGCTCCTATCTCATCTGTAATTGTCTTGACCCTCTCAAGGTACACAAACGGGTCATCACCGGTTTCAAACTGGGGAGCACCCAGCTTCATGTAATCGGTCATCTTGACCTTGCTCCCCCAAGATGAGCTAGGTTTAGGGTCTTGAGTTTCTAGGACAGTAGGTGTTGCTGGTGGTGGAGGAGGTGCAACATCCCCTAGGGTAGGGTTTGCTGTACCTGGATAGAAAGATAGGGGTGGGTACATAGGGTACTATGGGTACGGTGGGAAGAAAGGTGGGTATGGCATCTGAGAGTGATAAGGGTTAAAACTGTGGTATTCCGATGTACCTCCCATCGAATACCCGGGATTATGTGAAAAGGGTGGGTAGTAAGGTGGCTGAACAAATCCCCAGGCCTGAGTGCCTCCTTGGGACTCTCCCATTCCCTCTTCCGACATACTTACTCCGAGACTGCCATCGCTCCTGTAATACCCGGCTAGAGTCCGGCATCGGAATTCCTGTCGTTCTGTGGAATCCAGGATGTCGGGATTTTCTAGAAGGGTAAGATTTATGTGGAATGTTTTAATATTTTAAGTTAAATGGAACCAAGTTTTGAGTTGAAATGAACCAAGGAAGAAAAGCCAAGTTCGGCCGCCGAAGGTAAGTTCGGCCGCCGAAAGTGCTCAATGTTCGGCTTCCGAAGTTCAAGTTCGGCCCCCGAATGTTGCATGGTTTTGCATGCGATTCGGCAGCCGAAGCTGAGTTGGCCAGCCAGTTGAGTCAGTGTTTTGGACAGATGTTGGCCTCAGATCATTGCCATAGGATAGGCCACGTCTCTCATGACTCATCTGTAAGCTTTTTAGCTGCTCATGCAGAGTTTCTGCTGGTTTTCAAGGGTTTTGAAGGTTTTGAAGTTAAAAAAGCAAGTTTTGAGGTTTAATGAATTTGAAGAAGAGTTGATCCATTTTTCTTTGTTCAGATCGTTCATCTTCCTGTTTACAAGAGGTAAGTGAAGGTCTTGAACTTGTTTTAATGTTTTACAGAAGTTTTATGGAGGTTTGGTTAAAGATGCATGTTTAGGTGAAAAATGATAGTTTTGATGATTTATGCATGTAAGCATGATTATGTGATATGTATATTGTTTTGTTGGGGTTTTAAGTTAGTTTTGGACCCCTTGGAGCATGTACATGAGTATATGCATAGTTTGAGAGGATTGAATGCATGATTTGGGGAGCATGAAAAGAGATGGGAGGCTGGTTGAAGCTTGAAGCTGAGTTCTTGATGAACTCAGGTTCAGCAGCCGAAGGAGCATTCGGCCGCCGAACCTCTTGCATGGTGGCTTTGGCTGCCACTGCTTGCCCCCGAGAGTTTTGAAGTTCGGCTATGTTTGGGGGATTCGGCCGCCGAAGGTGCCGCCGAAGGTTAGAGACTTTCGTCTCTGGAGTGCCTTTCAGCCCCCGAAACTTGCCCCCGAAAGGGTTCGGCTGCCGAAGATTGAGATTCGGCCGCCGAAGGAGCATGAGTTTCGTCTCTGGAGAGGACTTTCGGGCGCTGAACCTGCCGCCGAAAGTGTCCTATTCAGCTTTTCTTTTGCATGCTTTGCATGACTTTTAGCGTGAGATTAAGGGGATTCTTGGGGAGTTTAATAGAGTTATTTTTAAGATAGTTTGGTCCCTCAATTGAGTCTTTCTGTGCTTACACAGACCAGAGGAACCAGAGAGAGCAGCAGTGAGTACTGCTCCAGAGTTTACTGAACCTGCAGAGTTAGTCCAGACAGCTAGAGGTGAGTGGAACTAAACTTATTACTCGTTTTAATTTGAGACATTAACTGCTTTTAGCATCTTTCATGCATCATGGTTATGCAATAGGTTGATTGCATTAGAATTCACAAAGATGTTGCATTGCATATCTATTTGTTGGTGTGGGTAAATGCTGAATGATCCAGTAGTTCCAGACAGGAAGTCCAGGACCCCATTCTACGGCCTGGCAGGTATAGGAAAGTCCAGGACCCCATTCTACGACCTGGCGGGTATAGGCAAACAGTCTATACTTGGTGAATGGTAAGTACAGGTGTTATATACACATATACATATATGGAACAGGAAGACCAGGACCCCAGTCTACGGCCTAGCACGGTTTACTGGGACTATGTGGTGACAGGTTTACTCTTGATGTGAATTGTCTGTGTTATGATGCATTCGATCAGATCATATTTTAATGAATTGTTTTATTGTTCTAGTCACTGGGCTATAGAGCTCATCCCACTCCCTTAATCCCAGTTTTGCAGGATTCAGTGTACAGTGTACAGGGGAAGACCAGAAGAGTATCAGAAAAAGAGAAGGGTTATGTAATAGCTTAGAATGGACATGTAATATTAAAGAGATGTATTAGTTGTGTATTCAGTTAGACTTGTGCTTGCCTTAGTGGTTTGTGTTGTAAATCTTTTGTTATGTACATGATCTGTATATGTATATGTTTTACAGAGTATGTGAAAAACCAGGCTTAACAGGTATGAGATAACCCATCTAGAGCAAGCTCTAGTCAGGGGTACAGGGTACAGAGTACAAGGTAGAGTACAGAGTACTGAGTACAGTGATAGTGCATGCACAGGTTAAGCCTTGGTTCAGAAAAGAGTTTTATTTTCACAGAAAATGTATTATCATGTATGAGATTTACAGGTACACAGAGGGTATAGCAGGCTTGCTACGGGTTCTAGCGGCCTTAAGCCGACCTGAATCCTAGCGCCGGTGACGGTCCATTTTGGGGTCGTTACAGATTGGTATCAGAGCCCTAGGTTCATATGATCGGACCTATAGAGAGAGTGTCGGGCTCATAGAGATTACAGTTGGTCAAGCACAATAGGAAGTCATGTCCACTAGGATAGGATGATGAGTCCTGTCTTTTTGATGCTATGAAATGCATATGCATGTGTATTATGATTGAGATATATGTTTATATGCTGATATGCTATATTATGTGTTGTTTTCCAGAGTTAAAATGCGAGGAACTCGTCGATCAGCTCGATTGACTGGAGTCCCATCAGATAGTGAGGGATTAGCTGCTCGTCCTCCTGCATTGCCGAGGGCAAGGTCACAAAGATCTAGCAGGGAAGGCATGTCAATAGACCCTAGAAGGTCTGTAGATGAGAGCAGAAGGGGGATAGTTAGAGGAGGTAGATCAGAGGAAGTGAGGGAGGCCATGGAGACTGATCCATCTATGGATGAAGGTATGGGAGAATCCCAGGGAGGCGTACAGGCCTCAGGTTTTGATTATCCAGCTGTTTCCCAGTATCCAGAGTATCCGATGGAGGGTATGTCGGAGTACTCTCGATTTGATCCATATCCTACATACATGCCATATATGCCATATCCTCACTATTACCCACCATATCCTATGTATCCACCCTCCCCTATCCATCCAAGTGCAGCATATCCAGAAATAAATGAACCAGTGCCCCCACCATCACAAACAGAACCAGTAGCCCCTGTTGCCCAAACACTTCCACCTAGTACATCTGGAAGTAAGGTGAAAATGATTGAGTACCTAAAATTTGATGCTCCTAAGTTTAATACAGGAGATGATCCATTTGAGTATTTGAGAACTGTGAAGATGATTACTGATGAGTTGGGTGCGGATGATAGCAGAGCCATTGAGATGGCGGGGTTTACACTAAAGTGTAAGAAGGCTCGAGAATGGTTCAAGAACTATATAGAGCCCAGAATGAACAGTATGTTGTGGGGAGAGTTCGCTAATGAGTTTGCAGGGTGGGCTTTTCCTGATAGTTCTAGGGAGATGAAGATAATAGAATTTGAACAGTTAAGACAGACAGATGAAATGAGTGTTGATGAGTTTACAGATAAGTTCCTGGATTTGCTTCAGTACGTGGGTCAGGCCTATGATACTGATCAGAAGAAGGCAAGAAGATATACCATGAGACTTCATCCCACGTATTCTTCCTTGATCCTTCCAGCAGAAAAGGAGAGTTTTCATTCTATAATAGATGCAGCCAGGAAGATGGAAGCTAGTGCCAATATTCAGAAACAGTCAAAGGCACAGGCTTTAGGTTCTAAGGCCCCTAGTGCAGGAACCTCAGGTAGCAAAAGATGGGAAAAGGCAAAAGGAACAAAGAATAGGTTCTGGAGTAAAGTCAAGTCTGGTCTGGGAATGGGTAGTGGCTCAAGCTCTGGCACAGCTATTCCAGCATGTAGGAGATGTGGGAGATCACACAGAGGAACTTGTCAGTTGGGATCTTCAGCTTGTTTTAGATGTGGACAGGAAGGGCATTTTGCTCGGGAATGTCCTCAGGTGACTTTTGCACCATCCAGCAGATGAGTTCAGGCAGTGTTGTACAGCCAGTAGGGCAGCCAGCGGCTCCAGCCATGCCTTAGAGTAGTGGCAGAGGTAGAGGGAGAGGGGCAGCCTCTACTTCAGCAGCAGGTTCCCGAGGTGGAAATCCTGTAGCCCCAGCACGAATTTTCACTGTGACTCAGGAGGAGGCTAATACATCGAACACAATGGTGTCAGGTAATCTCATCATTGGGTGTTCAGATGTGTATGCTTTGATGGACCCCTGTGCTTCTCATTCCTTTATTGCTTCGAGGGCCATAGAGAGATTGGGTTTGATCAGTTCTGAGTTAGAGTATCCTCTCTGGGTCAGTGGACCCAAGTGCGACCCATCAGTGGCAGTGTCAATCTATCGTTTCAGTCCAGTGTTCATAGAGGGTAGATGCCTTCCAGCTGACCTTGTGGTTCTAGATTTGACAGATTTTGACGTCATTCTAGGGATGGATTGGCTATCTACATATAGTGCTACTTTGGACTGTAGAGACAAGGTAGTTAGTCTTAGAGACCAGGATGGGTCAGAGTGTGTCTTCAGAGGAGATAGGAGAGGTACACCCAGAGGTCTGATTTCAGCCCTTCAGGCTCATCGTTTGCTTAGGAGGGGTTGTCAGGGGTTTCTAGCTCATGTGAGGGAGCTAGACAGTCAGGTTAGGGAACCAACTTCGATACCAGTAGTTTGAGAATTTCCAGATGTGTTCCCAGATGACTTATCAGGACTACCGCCTGGTAGGGAGATAGAGTTTGAAATTGAATTGTTGCCTGGTACCAGACCTATCTCTATTCCTCCCTACAGAATGGCACCAGCAGAGTTAAAAGAGTTGAAAGAACAGTTGCAGGACTTGGTAGATAAGGGTTTCATCCGCCCTAGTACCTCACCTTGGGGTGCTCCAGTGCTCTTTGTCAAAAAGAAGGATGGATCCCTCAGACTTTGTATTGACTACCGACAGTTAAACAAGGTCACTACCAAGAATAAATATCCTCTGCCTAGGATTGATGATCTATTCGACCAGCTAGCTGGAGCAGGTTGTTTTTCTAAAATAGATCTGAGATCCGGGTATCATCAGTTGAGAGTCAGAGAGACAAATGTGCCTAAGACAGCGTTCAGGACCAGATATGGGCACTATGAGTTCTTAGTGATGCCGTTCGGGTTGACTAATGCCCCTGCAGCATTCATGGATCTCATGAACAGGGTTTTCAGCGAGTTTCTGGATCACTTTGTGATTGTCTTTATCGATGACATCTTAGTGTATTCCAGAGATGCAGAGGAGCATGCCCAGCATTTGAGGATAGTTCTGCAGACACTGAGAGAGCATGGTTTATATGCCAAGTTCTCTAAGTGCGAGTTTTGGTTGAGGAGCATTTCTTTCTTGGGACACGTGGTATCAGCAGATGGAATTGAGGTGGATCCCAAGAAGATTGAGACTGTAGCTAACTGGCCTAGACCCCCTACAGTAACTGAGATTAAAAGCTTTATGGGACTGGCAGGTTACTACAGGAGGTTCGTACAGGACTTCTCAAAGATAACAGCTCCTATGACCAAATTGACTCAGAAGAACCAGAAGTTTATCTGGTCAGATCAGTGTGAAGAGAGCTTTGAGGAGCTCAAGAGGAGATTGACAACAGCACCAGTGCTAGCTCTGCCTGTTAGTGACGAGGATTTCACAGTGTTCTGTGATGCATCTCGAGTGGGATTGGGTTGTGTTCTTATGCAGCAGGATAAGGTGATTGCTTATGCTTCTAGACAGTTGAAGAAGCACGAGTTGAATTACCCCACCCATGACCTTGAGATGGCAGCAGTTATCTTTGCACTCAAGATGTGGAGGCATTACCTCTATGGGGTTAAATGCGAGATCTTCACTGATCATAAGAGTTTACAGTACATCTTGAGCCAGAGAGAACTGAATTTAAGGCAGAGAAGATGGGTAGAATTGCTTAGTGATTATGATTGTAAGATTCAGTATCATCCGGGTAAGGCGAATGTTGTGGCAGACGCCTTAAGCCTGAAGTCACTAGGCAGTTTATCTCATATAGCAGCAGAGCGGAGACCAGTAGTGATGGAGCTTTACAAGCTCATTGAGGAGGGGTTACAGCTAGAGTTGTTTGGTACAGGTGCGTTGATAGCACAGATGAGAGTGACACCAGTGTTTCTGGAGTAGATAGCTCAGAGACAGCACAAGGATCCGGAGTTGATGAAAATTGCTAGGACTGTTCAGTCAGGCAACCATGCGGAGTTTAGATTTGACAGCCAAGGGATCCTTTGCTATGGGAGTCGACTTTGTGTACCAGATAGTAGTAGTCTGAAGGAAGACATTATGAGGGAAGCTCATAATGCGCGGTATAGTGTTCACCCGGGAACCACCAAGATGTATCAGGATCTGAAAAAGGTGTATTGGTGGCCATCCATGAAAAAGGAAGTGGCGCAGTATGTGACAGCCTGTGAGGTTTGTCAGCGGGTGAAATTAGAACATCAGAAGCCGGCTGGAATGCTTAACCCACTGCCGATTCCAGAATGGAAATGGGAGAGCATAGCTATGGATTTTGTAGTGGGCTTACCGGCAGTATCCAACAGGATAGACTCTATATGGGTGATTGTGGACAGACTCATGAAATCTGCTCATTTCATTCCAGTTAGGAGTAACTATTATGTGGATGAGTTAGCACAGGTTTATCTGGATGACATAGTGAGATTACATGGAGTCCCAGTGTCTATAGTTTCAGACAGAGGACCTCAGTTCACCTCCAGATTTTGGCGAAGTCTGCAGAGTGCAATGGGCACGAGATTAGATTTTAGTACTGCTTTCCACCGACAGACTGATGGGCAGTCAGAGAGGACCATCCAGACCATAGAGGATATGATCAGAATGTGTGTGTTAGACTTTGGCGGTTCTTGGAGGCAACATTTACCTTTGGTGGAGTTTGCCTACAATAACAGTCATCATGCTAGCATTGGGATGGCTCCTTACGAAGCATTATATAGGAGGAAGTGCAGATCACCTGTTTGCTAGGAAGAGGTAGGAGAGAAGGCTCTTGCAGGGCCAGAGTTAGTAGAGATTACCAGTAGAACAGTGCCAGTGATCAGAGAGAGGATCTGAACAGCACAGAGTAGACAGAAGAGCTATGCAGACATTCGCAGGAAACTATTAGAGTTTCAAGAGGGAGATTGGGTATTGCTGAAAGTGTCTCCAATGAAAGGAGTGGTTCGTTTTGGGAAGAAGGATAAGTTAGCTCCACGGTACATTGGACCCTTTGAGATTTTGCAGAGGATCAGAAATGTATCATATAAGCTGAATTTACCTACTTCTATGGAGAGGATTCACCCGGTGTTTCATGTTTCTATGCTACGGAAATTTGTGTCAGATCCGGATCAAGTTATCAGTGAGCCTGATGTGGAGATTCTAGGGGATCTCACTTATATAGAGCAGCCAATACGGATTCTGGACATTCAGATCAGACAGCTAAGGAACAAGGAGATTCCGATGGTGAAAGTTTTGTGGAACCACCATAACTTGGAAGAGTGCACTTGGGAGACGCGGGAGTCTATGCTCCAACAGTATCCATATTTGTTTTAAGGTTAGTTTCCTCCTTTTGTTGTGTTTTTGTTTGTTTAGGAACATCCAAGGACGAATGTTCTCAAGGGGGGAGAATGTAATACCCGGCTAGAGTCCGGCATCAGAATTCCTGTCGTTCAGTGGAATCCAGGATGTCGGGATTTTCTAGAAGGGTAAGATTTATGTGGAATGTTTTAATATTTTAAGTTAAATGGAACCAAGTTTTGAGTTGAAATGAACCAAGGCAAAAAACCCAAGTTCGGCCGCCGAAGGTAAGTTCGGCCGCTGAAAGTGCTCAATGTTCGGCTTCCGAAGTTCAAGTTCGGCCCCCGAATGTTGCATGGTTTTGCATGCGATTCGGGAGCCGAAGCTGAGTTGGCCAGCCAGCTGAGTCAGTGTTTTGGACAGATGTTGGCCTCAGATCATTGCCATAGGATAGGCCACGTCTCTCATGACTCATCTGCAAGCTTTTTAGCTGCTCATGTAGAGTTTCTGCTGGTTTTCAAGGGTTTTGAAGGTTTTGAAGTTAAAAAAGCAAGTTTTGAGGTTTAATGAATTTGAAGAAGAGTTGATCCATTTTTCTTTGTTCAGATCGTTCATCTTCCTGTTTACAAGAGGTAAGTGAAGGTCTTGAACTTGTTTTAATGTTTTACAGAAGTTTTATGGAGGTTTGGTTAAAGATGCATGTTTAGGTGAAAAATGATAGTTTTGATGATTTATGCATGTAAGCATGATTATGAGATATGTATATTGTTTTGTTGGGGTTTTAAGTTAGTTTTGGACCCCTTGGAGCATGTACATGAGTATATGCATAGTTTGAGAGGATTGAATGCATGATTTGGGGAGCATGAAAAGAGATGGGAGGCTAGTTGAAGCTTGAAGATGAGTTCTTGATGAACTCAGGTTTGGCAACCGAAGGAGCATTCGGCCGCCGAACCTCTTGCATGGTGGCTTTGGCTGCCACAGCTTGCCCCCGAGAGTTTTGAAGTTCGGCTCTGTTTGGGGAATTCGGCCGCCGAAGGTGTCACCGAAGGTTAGAGACTTTCATCTCTGGAGTGCCTTTCAGCCCCCGAAACTTGCCCCCGAAAGGGTTCGGCCGCCGAAGATTGAGATTCGGCCGCCGAAGGAGCATGAGTTTCATCTCTGGAGAGGACTTTCGGCCGCCGAACCTGCCGCCGAAAGTGTCATGTTCAGCTTTTCTTTTGCATGCTTTGCATGAGTTTTAGCGTGAGATTAAGGGGATTCTTGGGGAGTTTAATAGAGTTATTTTTAAGATAGTTTGGTCCCTCAATTGAGTCTTTCTGTGCTTACACAGACCAGAGGAACCAGAGAGAGTAGCAGTGAGTACTGCTCCAGAGTTTACTGAACCTGCAGAGTTAGTCCAGACAGCCAGAGGTGAGTGGAACTAAACTTATTACTTGTTTTAATTTGAGACATTAACTGCTTTTAGCATCTTTCATGCATCATGGTTATGAAATAGGTTGATTGCATTAGAATTCACAAAGATGTTGCATTGCATATCTATTTGTTGGTGTGGGTAAATGCTGAATGATCCAGTAGTTCCAGACAGGAAGTCCAGGACCCCATTCTACGGCCTGGCAGGTATAGGAAAGTCCAGGACCCCATTCTACGGCCTGGCGGGTATAGGCAAACAGTCTATACTTGGTGAATGGTAAGTACAGGTGTTATATACACATATACATATATGGGACAGGAAGACCAGGACCCCAGTCTACGGCCTGGCACGGTTTACTGGGACTATGTGGTGACAGGTTTACTTTTGATGTGAATTGTCTGTGTTATGATGCATTCCATCGGATCATATTTTAATGAATTGTTTTACTGTTCTACTCATTGGGCTATAGAGCTCATCCCACTCCCTTAATCCCAGTTTTGCAGGATTCAGTGTATAGTGTACAGGGGAAGACCAGAAGAGTATCAGAAAAAGAGAAGGGTTATGTAATAGCTTAGAATGGACATGTAATATTAAAGAGATGTATTAGTTGTGTATTCAGTTAGGCTTGTGCTTGCCTTAGTGGTTTGTGTTGTAAATCTTTTGTTATGTACATGATCTGTATATGTATATGTTTTACAGAGTATGTGAAAAACTAGGCTTAACAGGTATGAGATAACCCATCTAGAGCAAGCTCTAGTCAGGGGTACAGGGTACAGAGTACAAGGTACAGAGTACAGAGTACTGAGTACAGTGATAGTGCATGCACAGGTTAAGCCTTGGTTCAGAAAAGAGTTTTATTTTCACAGAAAATGTATGATCATGTATGAGATTTACAGGTACACAGAGGGTATAGCAGGCTTGCTACGGGTTCTGGCGGCCTTAATCCGGTGACGGTCCGTTTTAGGGTCGTTACAGCTCCTCTGATCCACATCCATCTGGTCCCCCACATCGTCTGACATATCACCTTGCACTATTCCCCTCACTGATCTGCTTCTACCCAGATCCAAAGACCTTCTAGGGTCTCTTACTGCTCTTTCCCTGCTGGACATACTTGACATTGCCCTAGGCAATGCAGTAGGACGGGCATCAGTGCCCTCGTCCTGGGGTGGTACTCCAGTCAATCGTGCAGATCGACGAGTTTCTCTCATCCTGTTTACTGAAAAACAACACACATCACATAAACATTAGCATCAAATGGTTCATGTGCAAACACATGAACCCACATCACATACATCACATATCATATCATAGCATTTATGCACATGCATAAAATCATGGCATTCACATCATCATTCAAGACAAGACTCTTTATCCTATCCTAGTGGACATGATCTTCCTATTGTGCTTGACCTTCTATAACATCTATGAGCCCGACACTCTAGGTCTGACCATATGAACCTAAGGCTCTGATACCACTCTATAACGACCCGAAAACCGGACGGCTACCGGCGCTAGGATCTAGATCGGCTTAAGGCCACCGGGACCCGTAGAAAGCCTAAAATACATCATGTGAACCTGTTTAATCCCATACATGATCAACAACTTACATAAAAATTTTGAACTTTTCTTTTTCATTCGTAAACCAAACTCAACCTGTGCATACACTATACATAGACATTAACATTAAAGCCACCTTGGAGTCCTCATCAAAACTCCAATGGGGTGACATAATCATGCATTAAGTTTGGTTAAACATAATCATCAATAAACATTTAAGATCATGTATTTAAAAACGGATTACATCATACTATGGTCAAGCACATTCTATCCTCAATAACATCATTACATTACATAACTAATTAACACTATTCCTTACATTACATTTCAATATCCATCATGTCCACTACTAGCTATTACATAAAACAAAACTCTACTCCTGCTGACCTCCTGGTCTACCCTGTACCTGCAAACCTAGGGGTTAAGGGAAAGGGGTGAGCTATAAAGCCCAGTGAGCAGAATAATAAAACATTTAATTTATATTTTATGCTTTCATGGAGTGCAACACATCATAAACAATTCACATCAAGGATGAACTTGTCACCAATAGCCCACTACTGAATCCAATAGTGCCAGGGGCGTAGAACATCTCATGGCATTCATGATGCATGTATCATGCTCAACATTTATTTATTTATTTTGAAACATAATAAGGTATTCCACTCACCTCTGGCTGAAGCTCTAACAGACTGAGAAGCAGTTGAACTCACTGCTGGGGTCCTCGGTTCCTCGGGTCCGAACCTACACAGGTGGACTCAAATGAGGGACCTAACATACATAAACATGGCTCTAAAATACTCCCCAAAAACCCCCTAAAACACCTCAAAACATCCATAGAAAGCATGCAAAGGAAGGCTGAACAGGGCACTTTCAGTGGCAGGTTCGGCGGCCGAAAGTCCCTCCAGAGCCAAAAGTCATGCAGGTTCGGCGGCACCTTCGGCGGCTGAAAGTGCCCTCCAGAGACGAAAGTCCATTTTCGGGGGCAGGCTTCGGCAGCCGAAAGGCCAGCCTTCACAAGCATGTTCGGCGGTCGAAAGTTCCTTTGGCTGCCGAACCTGGTTTCTCCCAAATGGCAGAAACTCGGCTCCAACATGCACAACAACCTGCCAAACCTTCTATCATGCATTCTACTCAACCAAAACATGCATAGAAACATACATCAGCTCCTAGGGGCTTCAAACTATCTTAAACCCCAACTACAATACATCTAACAACCACAAACATCATATATTGCTCAAAAACTAAACATGAACCCATGAATTCCAATATAACCTAACATGCATTTCTACTCCATAAAACAACTTAAAACTTGTTTAAAACATATAATGAGCTCAAGATTGCCTCTTACCTCTTGAAGATCGAGAGGAAAAATGACCCTAGCTCGGAGATGGGAGAGATCAAGTTCCTTGAACCTTCAAGCTCCAAAACTTGCTATTTGCTCAAAATCTTCAAGACAAAGGTGTAAACTCATAAAAATCAAGAAAGATTTGAAGGAAGAAACTCAAAATTGGCGAGGGACGGCGGAGAGCTCACCTTGGCCGAAAATGGGGAGAAAATTCACCCATTTCGGCTAAGGGACCCCTTTATAGGTGGCTGGCCATGCCACAACAGGAGCCGAACGTGCCTCCGCATGCATGCCATGTTCAGCTGCCGAACATAAGGTTTGGCGGCCAAACTTGGACTTCCCTCACTTATGCTTTCGGGGGCCTAAAGCACTCCCGAAGTGCATGCATGTTCGGCGGCCGAACTTGAGGTTCGGCGGCTGAACCTGAGTCTTCCTCTCAAGACTATTTTCATTCAAAACTCAAATTCCTTTTTAATCAAAATCATAAAATACATTAAAACATTTCGTAAAACATGATTTTACCCTTCTAGAGGTTTTCGACATCCGAAATTCCACCGGACGGTAGGAATTCCAATGCCAGAGTCTAGCCGGGTATTACATAACATGGGTGATAGACTTGGTAGTATTTCATATGGAAGCTGTTATCCATAAATTGGGCAACGGATGTAACATGGGTGCTAGACTAGGAAGTTTTTGGGATGGACACTGTTATGTCGAAATCGGGCACCGAATGTAACATGGGTGATAGACTTGGCGGTTTTTACGATGGAAGCTTTTATGCCGAAATTGGACACAGGATGTAACACGGGTGATAGACTAGCCAGCTTTTGGGATGGAAGTTGTTATGCCAAAATCGGACACCGAATGTAACATGGGTGATAGACTTTGTAGTTTTTGGGATTAATGCTGTTATGCCAAAATCAGGAACTGGATGAAACATGGGTGATAGACTTGATAGTTTTTGCGATAGAACCTGTTATGTTAAAATTGGACACCGGATATAACATGGGTGATAGACTTGGCAGTTTTTGGGATGGAAGCTGTTATGCCGAAATCGAGCGCCGGATGCAAGATAGGTTATAGACTTGGCAGTTTCTGCGATAGAAGCTGTTATGCTAAAATTGGACATTGAATGTAACATGGGTGATAGACTTGGCAGTTTTTGGGATGGAAGTTGTTATGTTGAAATCGGGCACCAGATGTAACTTGTGTGATAGACTTGGCTGTTTTTGCGATGGAAGCTGTTATGCCGAAATCGGATACCGGATGTAACATGGGTGATAGACTTGGTAGTTGTTGGGATGGAAGCTGTTATGTCGAAATCAGACACCGGATGTAACATGGGTGATAGACTTGGCTGTTTTTGGGATGGATGCTGCTATGCCGAAATCGGGCACCAGATGTAACATGGGTGATAGACTTGGCTATTTTTGCGATAGAAGCTGTTATGCCGAAATCTGACACATGATGTAACATGGGTGATAGACTTTGGCAGTTTTTGGGATGGAAGCTGTTATGCCGAAATCGGGCACCGGATGTAACAAGGGTGATAGACTTTGCAGTTTTTAGGATGGAAGTTGTTATGCCTAAATCGGGCACCGGATGTAACATGGGTGATAGACTTGGCAGTTTTTGGGATGGAAGCTGTTGTGCTGAAATCGGACAAAGGATGTAACCTGGTTGATAGACTTGGCAGTTTTTCAGATGGAAGCTGTTTTGCATAAATCAGGCACTGGATGTAACATGGGTGATAGACTTGGCAGTTTTTTGGATGGAAACTATTATGCCGAAATCGGACACCGAATGTAACATGGGTCATAGACTTGGCTGTTTTTGCGATAGAAGCTATTATGCCGAAATCTGACACATGATGTAACATGGGTGATAGACTTTGGCAGTTTTTGGGATGGAAGCTATTATGCCGAAATCGGGCACCGGATGTAACAAGGGTCATAGACTTTGCAGTTTTTAGGATGAAAGTTGTTATGCCTAAATCGAGCACCGGATGTAACATGGGTGATAGACTTGGTAGTTTTTGGGATGGAAGCTGTTGTGCTGAAATCGGACAAAGGATGTAACATGGTTGATAGACTTGGCAGTTTTTCAGATGGAAGCTGTTTTGCATAAATCGGGCACTGGATGTAACATGGGTGATAGACTTGGCAGTTTTTGGGATGGAAACTATTATACCAAAATCGGACACTGAATATAACATGGGTGATAGACTTGACAGTTTTTGGGATGGGAGCTGTTATGCCGAAATCGGGCACCGGATGTAACATGGGTGATAGACTTGGCAGTTTTTGGGATGGAAGCTGTTATGCCGAAATCGGGCACTGGATGTAACATTGGTGATAGACTTGGCAGTTTTTGGAATGGAAGCTGTTATGCCGAAATCGAGCATCGGACGTAACATGGGTGATAAACTTAGTAGTATTTCATATGGAAGCTGTTATGCATAAATCGGGCACCGAATGTAACATGGGTGCTAGACTAGGAAGGTTTTGGGATGGACACTCTTATGCCGAAATCGGGCACTGAATGTAACATGGGTGATAGACTTGGCTGTTTTTGCGATGGAAGCTTTTATGCCGAAATTGGACACAGGATGTAACACGAGTGATAGACTTGGCAGCTTTTCGGATGGAAGCTGTTATGCCAAAATCAGACATCGAATGTAACATGGGTGATAGACTTTGCAGTTTTTGAGATTAATGCTGTTATGCCGAAATCGGGAACCGGATGAAACATGGGTGATAGACTTGACAGTTTTTGCGATAGAACCTGTTATGCTGAAATCAGACACCGGATATAACATGGGTGATAGACTTGGTAGTTTTTAGGATGGAAGCTTTTATGCCGAAATAGGGCGCCGGATGCAATATAGGTTATAGACTTGGCAGTTTTTGCGATAGAAGCTATTATGCCGAAATCAGAAACTAAATGTAACTTGGGTGATAGACTTGGCAGTTTTTAGGATGGAAGTTGTTATGCAGAAATATGGCACCGGATGTAGCGTGGGTGATAGACTTGGCAGTTTTTTAGGATGGGAGTTGTTATGCCGAAATCGGACGCCAGATGTAACATGGGTAATAGACTTGGCAGTTTTTGGGATGGAAGTTGTTATGCTGAAATTGGTCACCGGATGTAACATGGGTGAGAGACTTGGCTGTTTTTGCGATGGAAGCTGTTTTGCCGAAATCGGACACCGGATGTAACATGGGTGATAGACTTGGTAGTTGTTGGGATGGAAGCTGTTATGTCGAAATTGGACACCGGATGTAACATGGGTGATAGACTTGGCTGTTTTTGGGATGGATGCTGCTATGTCGAAATCGGGCACCGGATGTAACATGGGTGATAGACTTGGCTGTTTTTGCGATAGAAGCTGTTATGCCGAAATCTGACACATGATGTAACATGGGTGATAGACTTTGGCAGTTTTTGGGATGGAAGCTGTTGTGCTGAAATCAGACAAAGGATGTAACCTGGTTGATAGACTTGGCAGTTTTTCAGATGGAAGCTGTTTTGCATAAATCAGGCACTGGATGTAACATGGGTGATAGACTTGGCAGTTTTTTGGATGGAAACTATTATGCCGAAATCGGACACCGAATGTAACATGGGTCATAGACTTGGCTGTTTTTGCGATAGAAGCTATTATGCCGAAATCTGACACATGATGTAACATGGGTGATAGACTTTGGCAGTTTTTGGGATGGAAGCTGTTATGCCGAAATCGGGCACCGGATGTAACAAGGGTCATAGACTTTGCAGTTTTTAGGATGAAAGTTGTTATGCCTAAATCGGGCACCGGATGTAACATGGGTGATAGACTTGGTAGTTTTTGGGATGGAAGCTGTTGTGCTGAAATCGGACAAAGGATGTAACATGGTTGATAGACTTGGCAGTTTTTCAGATGGAAGCTGTTTTGCATAAATCGGGCACTGGATGTAACATGGGTGATAGACTTGGCAGTTTTTGGGATGGAAACTATTATACCAAAATCGGACACTGAATATAACATGGGTGATAGACTTGACAGTTTTTGGGATGGGAGCTGTTATGCCGAAATCGGGCACCGGATGTAACATGGGTGATAGACTTGGCAGTTTTTGGTATGGAAGCTGTTATGCCGAAATCGGGCACTGGATGTAACATTGGTGATAGACTTGGCAGTTTTTGGAATGGAAGTTGTTATGCCGAAATCGAGCATCGGACGTAACATGGGTGATAGACTTAGTAGTATTTCATATGGAAGCTGTTATGCATAAATCGGGCACCGGATGTAACATGGGTGCTAGACTAGGAAGGTTTTGGGATGGACACTCTTATGCCGAAATCGGGCATTGAATGTAACATGGGTGATAGACTTGGCTGTTTTTGCGATGGAAGCTTTTATGCCGAAATTGGACACAGGATGTAACACGAGTGATAGACTTGGCAGCTTTTCGGATGGAAGCTGTTATGCCAAAATCAGACATCGAATGTAACATGGGTGATAGACTTTGCAGTTTTTGAGATTAATGTTGTTATGCCGAAATCGGGAACCGGATGAAACATGGGTGATAGACTTGACAGTTTTTGCGATAGAACCTGTTATGCTGAAATCAGACACCGGATATAACATGGGTGATAGACTTGGTAGTTTTTAGGATGGAAGCTTTTATGCCGAAATAGGGCGCCGGATGCAATATAGGTTATAGACTTGGCAGTTTTTGCGATAGAAGCTATTATGCCGAAATCAGAAACTAAATGTAACTTGGGTGATAGACTTGGCAGTTTTTAGGATGGAAGTTGTTATGCAGAAATCTGGCACCGGATGTAGCGTGGGTGATAGACTTGGCAGTTTTTTAGGATGGGAGTTGTTATGCCGAAATCGGACACCAGATGTAACATGGGTAATAGACTTCGCAGTTTTTGGGATGGAAGTTGTTATACTGAAATTGGGCACTAGATGTAACATGGGTGAGAGACTTGGCTGTTTTTGCGATGGAAGCTGTTTTGCCGAAATCGGACACCGGATGTAACATGGGTGATAGACTTGGTAGTTGTTGGGATGGAAGCTGTTATGTCGAAATTGGACACCGGATGTAACATGGGTGATAGACTTGGTTGTTTTTGGGATGGATGCTGCTATGTCGAAATCAGGCACCGGATGTAACATGGGTGATAGACTTGGCTGTTTTTGCGATAGAAGCTGTTATGCCGAAATCTGACACATGATGTAACATGGGTGATAGACTTTGGCAGTTTTTGGGATGGAAGCTGTTATGGCGAAATTGGGCAATGGATGTAACAAGAGTGATAGACTTTGCAGTTTTTAGGATGGAAGCTGTTATGCCTAAATCGGGCACTGGATGTAACATGGGTGATAGATAGACTTGGCAGTTTTTGGGATGGAAGCTGTTGTGCTGAAATCGGACAAAGGATGTAACATGGGTGATAGACTTGGCAGTTTTTCAGACGGAAGCTGTTTTGCATAAATCGAGCACAGGATGTAACATGGGTGATAGACTTGGCAGTTTTTCAGACGGAAGCTGTTTTGCATAAATCGAGCACTGGATGTAACATGGGTGATAGGCTTGGCAGTTTTTGGGATGGAAACTGTTATGCCGAAATTGGACACCGAATGTAACATGGGTGATAGACTTGGCAGTTTTTGGGATGGGAGCTGTTATGCCGAAATCAGGCACCGGATATAACATGGGTGATAGACTTGGCAGTTTTTGGGATGGAAGCTGTTATGCCGAAATCGGGCACCGGATGTAACATTGGTGATAGACTTGGCAGTGTTTGGAATGGAAGCTGTTATGCCGAAATCGAGCATCGGACGTAACATGGGTGATATAATTGGTAGTATTTCATATGAAAGCTGTTATGCATATATCGGACACCGGATGTAACATGGGTGATAGATTTGGCAGTTTTTGGGATGGAAGCTATTATGCCGAAATCGGACACCAGATGTAACATGGGTAATAGACTCTGCAGTTTTTGGGATGAAAGTTGTTATGCTGAAATCGGGCACCGGATGTAACATGGGTGATAGACTTGGCTGTTTTTGCGATGGAAGCTGTTATGCCGAAATCGGACACCGAATGTAACATGGGTGATAGACTTGGTAGTTTTTGGGATGGAAGCTGTTATGTCGAAATCGGACACCGGATCTAACATGGGTGATAGACTTGGCAGTTTTTGGGATGGATGCTGCTATGCCGAAATCGGGCACCGGATGTAACATGGGTGATAGACTTTGCTGTTTTTGCGATAGAAGCTGTTATGCCAAAATCAGACACATGATGTAACATGGGTGATAGACTTTGGCAGTTTTTGGGATGGAAGCTGTTATGCCGAAATCGAGCACCGAATGTAATAAGGGTGATAGACTTTTGACAGAGCGGTTGTCGAAGCCGGTCAAAAATAACCTTCTTGGTTACCTACAAATACAACTGTAGACAGTGGTGAAGGATCGTATCCACAGAGAATTGATTACCTATTTATTTATCTTAATCAAGACCAATCAAACCAATGGAAAGCACAAGTGAAGGCAGTAATTGCAAATAGAACAAAAGTAAAGTGCAAGGAAAGTAAAAAGGGGGGTTTTGAGATGATTTGATTAACAACTAATGAAAACAATTAAAATGGCAAGTAATTAAAATAAAAGAGGAAATCAATAAGAGAAAAGTCTAGTTGAAGATATGGATCCACTTTGGTTGTTTGGGTTGATCATTGAAACATGGTTATGTTGATTGATTCAATAGGTTGGTTATGGGGGTGGAAGACGCTTCTCACCACCATGTCTTTCCTTATGAACAAATTGATTAGGGAACGTCCTCTAACCAATTACTAATCAACAAATTGCCAAGGAACGTCCTTGGGCCATAGGCATCAAAACAATTGCCAATTGCATGAAGAACAAGAAAGATCCAAACCCTAACTACTCAAACGTATGAGATGATGTTAGATCATGCAATTTCTTAGTTTTTACACCAAGTGTTCTTAGATCAGAATATTTCCAGCAATTACGGACTAACAAATATCCTAATCAACAATCAATTAACTTTGCAATCAAGAATCAAGTGGCCAATTTGATCAAAACAACAAAGCAATCTTTCTAATTAAGCACAATTGCATGAATATTGAATAAATCAAAAGCAAACACTTTATGTTCAGATCTCACAACCATTTAAACAACCTTAGTTTCAACCAAACTTCAACTAGAAATAGGGTTTCAGCCACTCATGGCTGAACCAAAACAGAAAATTAAAGAAAAGAAGAAAGAAGAACCGAAATTGAGGGGAGAAGCCCCTTGGAGTGTGGCTGCCCTTGCTTGGCCGAATTTTGAGAGTTGAATTGTGTCTCTTCTTGTGTTCTTGAGGCCTTTAAATAGGTGTTGAGAGGCTGCCTATTTCCTTTTTAGTATCCATGAGTCTTTTGGAGACTTTCCAAAGTGCCCTTGGTGAGTTATGTGCCTTCTTTGTGTATGGGTGAAAGCAAAAACGTGGAGCATGCAAGTGGGGGCTCTTTAGTCTTTTAATTGCTGTCCAAGATCTTCAAGATACTGCCCAAGGTGTGTCCAAGAGGCTGCCCACGTTTTTGGAGTGTGCCCATTCACTAAAGAGGAAGGTGGAGCCTTTTATGGAAACTTGAATGTGCATGGCATAAAGTGGGAAACATGTGATCTTGAGATTTGGCTTCCTTAATGAGTGGGATCTTGAAATCCAATATCTGAATATGAATCTTGGAGATTTGAATTTCAAAATACTTTCCTTCTTTGGCTCTTCAATTATGGCAGCTTGAGATGTGGCTTCTAGAATAAGGAAAAGGCAACTTGGTGATTTGAAATTTGAATTTCAAATTGCTTTGGCTGAATGTTCTTTCCTTCTTTGCCACTTTCCTTATTTAGAACTTTCCATATTTAGCTTGACATGATTTCAACTTGGCAGGCTTGCTCTCTTTTGCTCCAAATAAGGCAGTTTTAGGGGTATTTTCTCCAAAGTGTCATTTTACACCATTTTCTGCAAAATAATATTAAAAGCACTAAATTAAGCAGAAATCATGTAAATATTTATCAATAATATTAATATAAAATGGACTAAATTATGCTCTATCAAATACCCCCACACTTAAGCTTTTGCTTGTCCTCAAGCAAATAAATATAGTCAAATAAGTTTTCTTCCTCTAGATCCTTATTACCACTTAAGCTCTTACTCTAGACCCCTATTTTGAAGCATTGCAGTGAAGAATATATGCATGAAGATTACTTACCTCTTTTCCTTGTTTCCCTTTGCTTACCATGGCTAGGATTTGTTTTCCTCAAGAGAGACATGCACATTAATTTGTTAAGACTTTTTCTAGCTTTTGGATTGACTTGCCCTTACCTTGAAGTACTTTATTCAGGCTTTTTGCACTTTGAGTTTGCTTGAAAAGATCACCAACCTATTTTTGATTTGGAGGTTTATATTTTTCAGTTGGTCACCTATCCAAGTGGCTACTTGCCTTGTTCATAGTCTTTTGACCATTGAAACAATTTTTAATATGTGCTTTTGAGGTCTTTGCCTTTGCTGAATTTTCTTTCTCTCAATGATTTGGGCAAATCAACACCAATTGCTAAATCAAGTCACATTAAGTTCATTCACACAACTTTAATTTATTCTCAATCAATTGAGGGTTATCAATATATTTTTCACCATGGCAAACTCAAAGATTCAATTCAAAAGGCAATTCTCAAACATGAATATAACTCACTGCAGGTGATTCAACATAAGTTTAAAGAGTTATCACATCAATGGGGTCACGGAAAGATAAACTCATCTAACATAGTTCATCAGTTTGAGTAGAGCAAAACAAAAAGGAAGAAGAAGGTTGTGGTTGTGTGTGTTTTATTGAAAGCATAAACTAAAAAAAAAAAATGAAAAATTTTTGCCTAATGCAAGCAAACTAAAGATTAAAGCAAAAATAAACTTAAAAAAGATTAAAGCGAAAATAAACTTAAAAGTAAAAATTCAGAGATATGCACCCCCACACTTAAATCATGCATTGTCCTCAATGTATAAGAAACATAAAAGAACAAAGGAAACTGAGTACTTCCCTGGGTGTGGTGTGCATGGTGCGATCCTCTTGATCAAGGCTCAAGTAATTGGGGAAGGGAAAAGAGTCCCAATTGCATTGAGCAGAAAGTGTAGCGCTCCTTTCGATTTGGTCATGAACCATCCTACTTTTTCCATGTACTCATGAAGTAACATGATTAGCTTTTCCTCTTTCAGATGAGGTGTGCCTCTAGCTTTTATATTTGTACTTTGGAGATGATTGGGCAGAACTTTGAATTCCAATTCATGTTTCTCCATGTGTAGCTGCAATTTAGTATTAAAATCTGGCAAAACAAACTCTACCTTATCCGGAGGTTTGGGAAGACATTGATCTGCATGCTCCTTTGGTTTAGGTACTTGGAACACCATTTGTTCCTTATGAGCATGGGCTGTTTGCATTGGATCTATGGCTGAATTGTTTTCAGATTGCTCCTTTTGCGCAAGATTGATCTGCAATGGAAGAATGAAAGGAGTTTCATGCGATGGAAGCTGAAGAGGTGCAACTAGAAGAGTTGCAGGACTGTCTTGCGGTCCAAGCTGAGGTGGTTCAGTTGGAGTTCCTTCTGACTGCGCAAGATTGATCTGAAGAGGTGTGATTGGCTCTCCTTTGTTCTGTGCGTGTTTGCAGTCCACCTGTTGGATGTAACAGTTAGTTTCTTTCAGTTCTGGCTCTTTTTGGCTCTCTTCCCTGCAAGAATCATTGTTTAGTATATCATCCTGACTTGTATAAAAAATATCTTTGCTCAAATAATCAATGATATCTAAATCAACAACAGGTTCTGTTTGATCAGTTTGTTTGGACAAACAGTATTCTGGTCGTGTTTCTTCAGAGGCTTGTTCTTGTACTTGCCAACTTTCCTCATCATCCTCTACATCTTGAAGTTCTTGCTCTCTTCTTAACATGAGTGCATTCAATGAGATGGCCATTTGACCCATTTGTTGTTGGATCATTTGCAAGGTCTTCACTACCTCATTCATAGTGTTGTTGTCCACTGGAGGTGCTGGTTGGGCTTGATATTCTCGATAATCCTGGTAGTTGTTAGCCTCAACATAGCCATAGTTCGGTTGGTCTCCCCAATATGAACTATATGTGTTATAGTATGGAGCATGCTTTGGCTGTTCATAGTATCCTCCATATGCATGAACTGGTTGGTCTCTTGCATAGCCATAATTCTGAGGGTCTCCCCAATATGGATTGTATGAGCCATGGTAGGGATCATGTCTTGGCTGTTCATAGAATCCTCCATATGGTTGAGATTGCTGAAGTCGTCGAGCCTTATCCATGAATCAGATCTGGTCATGAAAGAAAATAAACAAACAAGTGAAATCAATTCCCCGGCAACGGCGCCAATTTTTGACAGAGCGGTTGTCGAAGCCGGTCAAAAATAACCTTCTTGGTTACCTACAAATACAACTGTAGACAGTGGTGAAGGATCGTATCCACAGAGAATTGATTACCTATTTATTTATCTTAATCAAGACCAATCAAACCAATGGAAAGCACAAGTGAAGGCAGTAATTGCAAATAGAACAAAAGTAAAGTGCAAGGAAAGTAAAAAGGGGGGTTTTGAGATGATTTGATTAACAACTAATGAAAACAATTAAAATGGCAAGTAATTAAAATAAAAGAGGAAATCAATAAGAGAAAAGTCTAGTTGAAGATATGGATCCACTTTGGTTGTTTGGGTTGATCATTGAAACATGGTTATCTTGATTGATTCAATAGGTTGGTTATGGGGGTGGAAGACGCTTCTCACCACCATGTCTTTCCTTATGAACAAATTGATTAGGGAACGTCCTCTAACCAATTACTAATCAACAAATTGCCAAGGAACGTCCTTGGGCCATAGGCATCAAAACAATTGCCAATTGCATGAAGAACAAGAAAGATCCAAACCCTAACTACTCAAACGTATGAGATGATGTTAGATCATGCAATTTCTTAGTTTTTACACCAAGTGTTCTTAGATCAGAATATTTCCAGCAATTACGGACTAACAAATATCCTAATCAACAATCAATTAACTTTGCAATCAAGAATCAAGTGGCCAATTTGATCAAAACAACAAAGCAATCTTTCTAATTAAGCACAATTGCATGAATATTGAATAAATCAAAAGCAAACACTTTATGTTCAGATCTCACAACCATTTAAACAACCTTAGTTTCAACCAAACTTCAACTAGAAATAGGGTTTCAGCCACTCATGGCTGAACCAAAACAGAAAATTAAAGAAAAGAAGAAAGAAGAACCGAAATTGAGGGGATAAGCCCCTTGGAGTGTGGCTGCCCTTGCTTGGCCGAATTTTGAGAGTTGAATTGTGTCTCTTCTTGTGTTCTTGAGGCCTTTAAATAGGTGTTGAGAGGCTGCCTATTTCCTTTTTAGTATCCATGAGTCTTTTGGAGACTTCCCAAAGTGCCCTTGGTGAGTTATGTGCCTTCTTTGTGTATGGGTGAAAGCAAAAACGTGGAGCATGCAAGTGGGGGCTCTTTAGTCTTTTAATTGCTGTCCAAGATCTTCAAGATACTGCCCAAGGTGTGTCCAAGAGGCTGCCCACGTTTTTGGAGTGTGCCCATTCACTAAAGAGGAAGGTGGAGCCTTTTATGGAAACTTGAATGTGCATGGCATAAAGTGGGAAACATGTGATCTTGAGATTTGGCTTCCTTAATGAGTGGGATCTTGAAATCCAATATCTGAATATGAATCTTGGAGATTTGAATTTCAAAATACTTTCCTTCTTTGGCTCTTCAATTATGGCAGCTTGAGATGTGGCTTCTAGAATAAGGAAAAGGCAACTTGGTGATTTGAAATTTGAATTTCAAATTACTTTGGCTGAATGTTCTTTCCTTCTTTGCCACTTTCCTTATTTAGAACTTTCCATATTTAGCTTGATATGATTTCAACTTGGCAGGCTTGCTCTCTTTTGCTCCAAATAAGGCAGTTTTAGGGGTATTTTCTCCAAAGTGTCATTTTACACCATTTTCTGCAAAATAATATTAAAAGCACTAAATTAAGCAGAAATCATGTAAATATTTATCAATAATATTAATATAAAATGGACTAAATTATGCTCTATCAACTTTGCAGTTTTTAGGATGGATGCTGATAGAGCATAAATTAGTCCAATTTACGTTAATATTATTGATGAATATTTACATGATTTCTGCTTAATTTAGTGCTTTTAATATTATTTTGCAGAAAATGGTGTAAAAGGACATTTTGGAGAAAATCCCCCTAAAACTACCTTATTTGGAGCAAAAAAGAGCAAGTCTGCCAAGTGGGATTCAAGTCGAGCTAAATGAGGAAAATATTCAATCCACTTCACTCTGGACGGCCCATTCCCGCTTCAACGCCCACTGCACATGGACCCGCTTCAACGCTCACCGTTCAACGCAACTTGGGCCAAGCACCGTGGACCAAGCCGAGCTAACGGACGGCCCGCTCATTGTGCTTCATCACTCACGCACGTGGACTGAGCTCCTCAACACTCACGCACACTTGATCCACTCCTGCACATGGGACTTCAACAAGGGCCACGCACATGGGACTTCACCGTGGACGTTCTCCCACACATAGACCAAGCGCGACATGGACCCACCAAGCGCTCAACACCCACGGACAGCCCACTCACGCCTCAACTCTCGCACGTGGGCCATCAGCACACGTGGACAACAATTGGCAATTAGGGCGACTCCTCTGCACTTATTTAAAGAGACTTAAGCGGTAGACGAAACAATTCCAATTCTCAGCAAATTTCGCAAGGAAGAAATCGGCTCCTTCGGTTCTTCTTCTTTTCTTTTTCCTTTTTATTTTTCTGTTTTTAATTCAGCCAATGAGTGGCTGATTTCTTTAATTTAGTTGAATATTGGTTGAAACTTTAGTTGTTTAAATGGGTTGTGAGACTTGATAAAATATTGTTTAATTTTTTGGGGTTCAATATTCATGCAATTTCATACTTAATTTTCATATTACTTTGTTATTGAAATCTACGTTGATTTTTAATTGCAAAATAATTATTTGTTAGTTTGAATGATTTAAGTCCGTAATTGCTCAGATTATTCTTACATAGGAACACTTGGGGTAAAAACCAAGGAAGTTGCATGATCTAGCATTATCTCCATACGTTTGGGTAGCTAGAGTTGGATCTCTCTATTTCTTAATGCAATTGACAGTTGTTTGTTGCCTGAGGCCCAAGGACGTTCCTTGGCAACTTGTTGATTAGTAATTAATTAGAGGATGTTCCCTAATTGGTTTAATCATAAGGAGAGATAATGGTGGTGAGAAGTGTCTTCCATCTCCATAACTAATCTATTGAATCAACCCAAAAGAACAAAGTGTCTGTGATCAACCCCAACAACTAAGGTGGATACAATACTTCAACTAGAGCTTTCTCATTATTTATTTCTTTTTATTTTATTATTTGCTTTCCTTTATTGCTTTCATTATTAGATTAATCAAATCAATCTCAAACCCCCCCCTTTGTTGTTTTATTGACAGTTTTTAATCCCATTCTCTGTTTGTCTCGTTTGATCCCACTTTCAGTTTTTATCTCATTTTTAATTTAATATTATTTTAGTTTATTTTCTTGGTCTTGAAAAGAGAAATAGGTAAGTTTTCAATTCCCTGTGGATTCGATCCTTTCACCACAATCTGCTGTTGTAAATTGTTGATAACTAGAAAGGTTATTTTTGACCGACTTCGACAACCGCGAGTCAGAAGCTGTTATGCCTAAATCGGGCACTGGATGTAACATGGGTAATAGACTTGGCAGTTTTTGGGATGGAAGCTGTTATGCTGAAATCAGACACCGCATGTAACATGGGTGATAGACTTGGAAGTTTTTCATATGGAAGCTATTTTGCATAAATCGGGCACCAGATGTAACATGGGTGATAGACTCGGCAATTTTTTGGGATGGAAGCTGTTATGCCGAAATTGGACACCGGATGTAACATGGGTGATAGACTTGGAAGTTTCTGGGATTGGAGCTGTTATGCCGAAATCGGGCACCGGATGTAACATAGGTGATAGACTTGGCAGTTTTTGGGATGGAAGCTGTTATGCCGAAATCAGGCACTGAATGTAACATTGGTGATAGACTTGGCAGTTTTTCGAATGGAAGTTGTTATGCCGAAATCGAGCACCGGACGTAACATGGGTGATAGACTTGGCAGTTTTTCAGATGGAAGTTATTATGCCGATATCGGGTATCGGATGTAACATGCGTGATACACTTGGCAGTTTTTGGGATGGAAGCTGTTATGCCGAAATCGGACACCGGATGTAACATGGGTGATAGACTTGGTAGTTTATGGGATGGAAGCTGTTATGCCGAAAGCGGGTATCGGATGTAACATGCGTGATAGACTTGGCAGTTTTTGGGATGGAAGCTGTTATGCCGAAATCGGGCACCGAATGTAACACGGGTGATAGACTTGCCTGTTTTTTAGATGGAAGCTTTTATGCCGAAATCGGACACCAGATGTAACACGGGTGATAGACTTTGCGGTTTTTGAGATGGAAGCTGTTATGCCGAAATCGGGCATCGGATGTGACATGGGTGGTAGACTTGGCAGTTTTTGGGATGGAAGCTATTATGCCGAAATCGGGCACCGTATGTAACATTGGTGATAGACTTGGTAGTTTTTGGGATGGAAGCTGTTATGCCGAAATCGGGCACCAGATGTAACAAGGGAGATAGACTTGGCTATTTTTGCGATGGACGCTTTTATGCCGAAATTGGACACCGGATGTAACACGGGTGATAGCCTTGGCAGTTTTTGGAATGGAAGTTGTTATGCCGAAATCGGGCATCGGACGTAACATGGGTGATAGCCTTGGTAGATTTTGGAATGGAAGTTGTTATGCTGAAATCGGGCATCGGACGTAACATGGGTGATAGACTTGGCAGTTTTTAGGATGGAAGCTGTTATGTCGAAATCGAAAACCGGATGTAACATGGGTGATAGACTTGGCAGTTTTTGGGATGGAAGCTGTTATGCCGAAATCGGGCACCAGATGTAACAAGGGAGATAGACTTGGCTATTTTTGCGATGGACGCTTTTATGCCGAAATTGGACACCGGATGTAACACGGGTGATAGACTTGGTAGTTTTTGGGATGGAAGCTGTTATGCCGAAATCGGACACCGAATGTAACATGGGTGATAGACTTAGCAGTTTTTGGGATGGATGCTTTTATGCCGTAATCGGACACCGGATGTAACATGGGTGATAGACATGACAGTTTTTGGGATGGAAGCTGTTATGCTGAAATCGGGCACCGGATGTAACATGAGTGATAGATTTGGCAGTTTTTGCGATAGAAGTTGTTATGCCGAAATCAGGCACCGGATGTAACGTTGGTGATAGACTTGGCAGTTTTTGGGATGGAAGCTGTTATGCCGAAATCGGGCACCGGATGTAACGTGGGTGATAGACTTGGCAGTTTTTTGGATGAAAGCTGTTTTGCCTAAATTGGGCACCAAATGTAACATGGGTGATAGACTTGGCAGTTTTTGGGATGGAAACTGTTATGCCAAAATTGGACACTAGATGTAGTACGGGAGATAGATTTGGCAGTTTTTGCGATGGAAGCTGTTATGCCGAAATCGGACACCGAATGTAACATGGGTGATAGACTTGGCAGTTTTTGGGATGGAAGCTATTATCCCGAAATCGGGCATCGGATGTAACATCGATCGTAGACTTGGTAGTTTTTGGGATGGAAGCTGTTATGCCGAAATCGAGCTCTGGATGTAACATTGGTCATAGACTTTGCAGTTCTTGCGATATAAGCGGTTATGCCGAAATCGGACACCTGATGTAACGTATGTGATAGACTTGGGAGTTTTTGGAATGGATGCTTTTATGCCGAAATCAGGCGCCGATGTAACATGGGTGATAGACTTTGCAGTTTTTGGGATGGAAGCTGTTATGCCTAAATCGGGCACCGGATGTAACATGGGTGATAGACTTGGTAGTTTTTGGGATGGAAGCTGTTGTGCTGAAATCGGACAAAGGATGTAACATGGTTGATAGACTTGGCAGTTTTTCAGATGGAAGCTGTTTTGCATAAATCGGGCACTGGATGTAACATGGGTGATAGACTTGGCAGTTTTTGGGATGGAAACTATTATACCAAAATCGGACACTGAATATAACATGGGTGATAGACTTTGCAGCTTTTGGGATGGATGCTGTTATGCCGTAATCGGACACCGGTTGTAACATGGGTGATAGACTTGGCAGTTTTTGGGATGGAAGCTGTTATGCCGAAATCGGGCACTGGAAGTAACATTGGTGATAGACTTGGCAGTTTTTGGAATGGAAGCTGTTATGCCGAAATCGAGCATCGGACGTAACATGGGTGATAGACTTAGTAGTATTTCATATGGAAGCTGTTATGCATAAATCGGGCACCGGATGTAACATGGGTGCTAGACTAGGAAGGTTTTGGGATGGACACTCTTATGCTGAAATCGGGCACTGAATGTAACATGGGTGATAGACTTGGCTGTTTTTGCGATGGAAGCTTTTATGCCGAAATTGGACACAGGATGTAACACGAGTGATAGACTTGGCAGCTTTTCGGATGGAAGCTGTTATGCCAAAATCAGACATCGAATGTAACATGGGTGATAGACTTTGCAGTTTTTGAGATTAATGCTGTTATGCCGAAATCGGGAACCGGATGAAACATGAGTGATAGACTTGACAGTTTTTGCGATAGAACCTGTTATGCTGAAATCAGACACCGGATATAACATGGGTGAAAGACTTGGTAGTTTTTAGGATGGAAGCTTTTATGCCGAAATAGGGCGCCGGATGCAATATAGGTTATAGACTTGGCAGTTTTTGCGATAGAAGCTATTATGCCGAAATCAGAAACTAAATGTAACTTGGGTGATAGACTTGGCAGTTTTTAGGATGGAAGTTGTTATGCAGAAATCTGGCACCGGATGTAGCGTGGGTGATAGACTTGGCAGTTTTTTAGGATGGGAGTTGTTATGCCGAAATCGGACACCAGATGTAACATGGGTAATAGACTTGGCAGTTTTTGGGATGGAAGTTGTTATGCTGAAATTGGGCACCGGATGTAACATGGGTGAGAGACTTGGCTGTTTTTGCGATGGAAGCTATTTTGCCGAAATCGGACACCGGATGTAACATGGGTGATAGACTTGGTAGTTGTTGGGATGGAAGCTGTTATGTCGAAATTGGACACCGGATGTAACATGGGTGATAGACTTGGCTGTTTTTGGGATGGATGCTGCTATGTCGAAATCGGGCACCGGATGTAACATGGGTGATAGACTTGGCTGTTTTTGCGATAGAAGCTGTTATGCCGAAATCTGACACATGATGTAACATGGGTGATAGACTTTGGCAGTTTTTGGGATGGAAGCTGTTATGGCGAAATTGGGCAATGGATGTAACAAGAGTGATAGACTTTGCAGTTTTTAGGATGGAAGCTGTTATGCCTAAATCGGGCACTGGATGTAACATGGGTGATAGACTTGGCAGTTTTTCAGACGGAAGCTGTTTTGCATAAATCGAGCACAGGATGTAACATGGGTGATAGACTTGGCAGTTTTTCAGACGGAAGCTGTTTTGCATAAATCGAGCACTGGATGTAACATGGGTGATAGGCTTGGCAGTTTTTGGGATGGAAACTGTTATGCCGAAATTGGACACCGAATGTAACATGGGTGATAGACTTGGCAGTTTTTGGGATGGGAGCTGTTATGCCGAAATCAGGCACCGGATATAACATGGGTGATAGACTTGGCAGTTTTTGGGATGGAAGCTGTTATGCCGAAATCGGGCACCGGATGTAACATTGGTGATAGACTTGGCAGTGTTTGGAATGGAAGCTGTTATGCCGAAATCGAGCATCGGACGTAACATGGGTGATATAATTGGTAGTATTTCATATGAAAGCTGTTATGCATATATCGGACACCGGATGTAACATGGGTGATAGACTTGGCAGTTTTTGGGATGGAAGCTATTATGCCGAAATCGGACACCAGATGTAACATGGGTAATAGACTCTGCAGTTTTTGGGATGGAAGTTGTTATGCTGAAATCGGGCACCGGATGTAACATGGGTGATAGACTTGGCTGTTTTTGCGATGGAAGCTGTTATGCCGAAATCGGACACCGAATGTAACATGGGTGATAGACTTGGTAGTTTTTGGGATGGAAGCTGTTATGTCGAAATCGGACACCGGATCTAACATGGGTGATAGACTTGGCAGTTTTTGGGATGGATGCTGCTGTAACGACCCCAAAATGGACCGTCACCGGCGCTAGGATTCAGGTCGGCTTAAGGCCGCCAGAACCCGTAGCAAGCCTGCTATACTCTCTGTGTACCTGTAAACCTCATACATGATCATACATTTTCTGTGAAAATAAAACTCTTTTCTGAACCAAGGCTTAACCTGTGCATGCACTATTTCCGTACTCTGTACTCATGTACTCTGTACTCTGTATCCCTGACTAGAGCTTGCTCTAGATGGGTTAACTCATACCTGTTAAGCCTGGTTTTCACATACAGGAAAATATATATACATATACAGATCATGTACAAAACATACATCACTAGGTCAAGCAACAACTATTACATCTCTTTAATATTACATGTCCACTCTAAGCTATTACAGATCTCTTTACTTTTCCTGTACTCTGCTGAATTGTCCCTGTACACTGTACACTGAACCTGCAAAACTGGGGTTAAGGGAGTGGGATGAACTCTATAGCCCAGTGAGTAGAACAGTAAAACATCTCAGTAAAATATGATCTCATGGAATGCATCATATCTCAGACAAACCACATCAAGAGTAAACCTGTCACCACATAGTCCCAGTAACTCTGTGCCAGGGCGTAGAATCGAGCACCTGGTCTTCCTGTCATATATGTATATGTGTATATAACACCTCTGTACTTACCATTGCCAGGGCGTAGTCAAAGGCTCCTGGACTTTGCTATACCTGCCAGGGCGTAGTCAAAGGCTCCTGGACTTCCTGTCTGAGACTATTGGATCATTCAGCATTCACTCACATCACCAAATAACGATGCAATGCAACATATTCGTGAATACTAATGCAATCAACCTATGGCATAAACATGATGCATGAGATATGCTAAAAGCAGTTTGTGGTTCACTTAAAAGTCATAAGTTTAGTTCCACTCACCTCTGGCTATCTGGACTGGCTGACTCTGCAGGCTCTGAACCTCTGGAGCAGTACGCACTGCTGCTCTCTCTGGTTCCTCTGGTCTGTACCTATACAGATGGACTCAAATGAGGGTTCAAACAAGCGTAGAACTAACTCTCTTAAACTTCCCCAAGAATCCCCTTAAACTCACTCAACTAGCCATGCAAAGCATGCAAAAGAAAGCTGGACAGGACACTTTCGGCGGCAGGTTCGGCGGCCGAAAGTCCTCTCCAGAGACGAAACTCAAGCACCTTCGGCTGCACCTTCGGCGGCCGAATCCCCCAAACAGAGCCGAACATGCAAAACTCGCGGGGGCAAGCTGTGGCAGCCTAAGCCACCATGCAAGAGGTTCGGCGGCCGAATGAACCTTCGGCTGCCGAACCTGAGTTCATCCAGAACTCAGCTTCAACGGCAAACCATCTTCTCCTTCCCTTCAACCACTCAAACCATATATACTCCAACTCCTCAACACACATATACTCACGTATATGATCACAGGGGTCCAAAACTATCTAATAACCCCTAACAACAAAGCAAACATAACACAGAAACATGTATACATGCATAACTCATCAAAACCACTACTTCTCACTTAAACATGCATCTCGCTCCCTTAACTTCCATAAAACCTTCAGAAAACACATAAACAGGTTCAAGAGCATTACTTACCTCCTGTAACACGAAGCTGAACACTCTGAACTAAGGAAAACGGACCAACTCTCCTCAAACTCTCAAACTCGCACAAACGGAGCTTTTTGTCAAAACATTCAAAACCTTGTGAACTATCAAAACACTCTGCATGAGCTGCTCAAACTCAGCAAATAAACCAGGAGAGACGTGGCCAACTTCTGGACATGATCTGGTGAGACCACCTGTCCAAAATGCTGACTAAGGGATACAAAACTGCTGGCTAAGCAACTCAGCTTCGGCTGCCAAATCGCATGCAAATCCATGCAACATTCGGGGGCCGAACTTACCTTCGGAAGCCGCACATGGGGCACTTTCGGCGGCCGAACTTACCTTCGGCGGCCGAACTTGGCTAAAGTCTCCATGACCCATTTCTCTTCAAAACTCAAAACTATAGACCTGTAAAACCATAAAACACATCATAACACTTAGAAAACATAACTCTTACCCTTATATAGAATCCCAACACCCCGGATTCCACCAGACAACAGGAATTCCGGTGCCGGATTCTAGCCGGGTATTACATTCTCCCCTCCTTAAGAACATTCGTCCTCGGATGTTCCTAAAACAACAAAAACAAAACACAAGGAGGAAACTTACCTCAAAACAAATATGGATATTGCTGGAGCATAGACTCCTGCATCTCCCAGGTGCACTCTTCTAGATTATGGTGGTTCCATAGAACTTTCACCATCGGAATCTCCTTGTTCCTTAGCTGTCTGATCTGCGTGTCTAGAATCCGCACTGGCTGCTCTATATAGGTGAGATCCGTATGAATCTCCACCTCAGGCTCATTCAGAACCTGATTCGGATCTGACACAAACTGTCGTAGCATAGAAACATGAAATACCGGGTGAATTCTCTCCATAGAAGCAGGTAAATCCAGCTTATACGACACATTTCCGATCCTCTGCAACACCTCAAAGGGTCCAATGTACCGTGGAGCCAATTTACCTTTCTTTCCAAAACGAACCACTCCTTTCATTGGAGACACTTTCAGCAATACCCAATTACCCTCTTGAAACTCTAACTGCTTTCTGCGAACGTCTGCATAATTTTTCTGTCTACTCTGAGCTGTTCTGATTCTCTCTCTGATCATGGGCACCATTCTACTGGTAATGTATACTAACTCTGGCCCTGCAAGAGCCTTCTCTCCTACCTCTTCCCAGCAAACAGGGGATCTGCACTTCCTCCCATACAAAGCTTCATAAGGAGCCATCCCGATGCTCGCATGATGGCTGTTATTGTAGGCAAACTCCACCAAAGGTAGATGCTGCCTCCAAGAACCGCCAAAGTCTAACACACATAGTCGAAGCATATCCTCTATGGTCTGGATGGTCCTTTCTGACTGTCCATCAGTCTGTGGGTGGAAAGCAGTACTAAAATCCAATCTCGTACCCATCGCACTTTGCAGACTCCGCCAAAAGCAGGAGGTAAACTGAGGTCCTCTGTCTGAAACTATAGACACTGGAACTCCATGTAATCTCACTATCTCATCCAGATAGACCTGTGCCAACTTATCCACAGAATAGTTACTCCGTACTGGAAGAAAATGAGCAGATTTCGTGAGTCTGTCCACAATCACCCATATCGAGTCTATCCTGTTGGACGCTACTGGTAAACCCACTACAAAATCTATGGCTATGTTCTCCCATTTCCATTCTGGAATCGGTAATGGGTTAAGCATTCCGGCTGGTTTCTGATGCTCTAATTTCACCCTCTGACAAACCTCACAGGCTGTCACGAACTGCGCTACTTCTTTCTTCATGGCTGGCCACCAATAGACCCTTTTCAGATCCAGATACATCTTGGTGGCTCCTGGGTGAACACTATACCTCGCATTATGAGCTTCCCTCATAATGTCTTCCTTCACACTGCCCCTATCTGGTACACAAAGGCGACTCCCATAGCGAAGGATCCCTTTGCTGTCAAATCTGAACTCTACACTATTGCCTGACTGAACAGTCCTGGCAATTTTCATCAATTCAGGGTCCTCATGCTGTCTCTGAGCTATCTGCTCCAGAAACACAGGTGTCACTCTCATCTGTGCTATCAACGCACCTGTACCAGACAACTCTAGCTGTAATCCGTCATCGAAGAGCTTATAAAGCTCCATCACAACTGGTCTCCGCTCTGCTGCTATATGGGATAAACTGCCTAGTGACTTCCGGCTTAGGGCGTCTGCGACAACATTCGCCTTACCCGGATGATACTGGATTTTACAATCATAATCACTGAGCAATTCGACCCACCTTCTCTGCCGCAAATTCAGCTCTCTCTGACTTAAGATGTACTGTAAACTCTTGTGATCGGTGAAGATCTCGCATTTAACCCCGTAGAGGTAATGTCGCCACATCTTAAGTGCAAAGATAACTGCTGCCATCTCTAGGTCATGGGTAGGGTAATTCAACTCGTGCTTCTTCAACTGTCTAGAAGCATAAGCTATTACTCTATCACTCTGCATCAATACACAACCCAATCCCACTCGAGATGCATCACAGAACACTGTGAACTCTTCATTACTGACAGGCAGAGCTAACACTGGTGCTGTTGTCAATCTCCTCTTGAGCTCCTCAAAGCTCTCTTCACACTGGTCTGACCAGATAAACTTCTGGTTCTTCTGAGTCAATTTGGTCATAGGAGCTGCTATCTTTGAGAAGTTCTGAACGAACCTCCTGTAGTAACCTGCCAGTCCCAGAAAGCTTTTAATCTCAGTCACTGTCGTGGGTCTGGGCCAGTTAGCTACAGCCTCTATCTTCTTGGGGTCTACCTCAATACCCTCTGCTGATACCACATGTCCCAAGAAGGCAATGCTCCTTAACCAAAACTCACACTTCGAGAACTTGGCATACAAACCATGCTCTCTCAGTGTCTGCAGAACGATCCTCAGATGCTGGGCATGCTCCTCTGCATCTCTGGAATACACTAAGATATCATCGAGAAACACAATGACAAAGTGATCCAGAAACTCACTGAATACCCTGTTCATGAGATCCATAAATGCTGCAGGGGCGTTAGTCAACCCGAACGGCATTACTAAGAACTCATAATGCCCATATCTGGTCCGGAAAGCTGTCTTAGGCATATCTGCCTCTCTGACTCTCAACTGATGATACCCAGATCTCAGATCTATTTTCAAGAAACAACCTGCTCCAGCTAGCTGGTCAAATAGATCAGCAATCCGAGGTAAGGGATACCTATTCTTGATAGTGACCTTGTTCAACTGTCTGTAGTCGATACAAAGTCTGAGGGATCCATCCTTCTTTCTGACAAAGAGCACTGGAGCACCCCAAGGTGAGGTACTAGGGCGGATGAAACCCTTATCTACCAAGTCCTGCAACTGTTCTTTTAACTCCTTTAACTCTGCTGGCGCCATCCTGTAGGGAGGAATAGAGATAGGTCTGGTACCTGGCAGTAATTCAATTTCAAACCCTATCTCCCTATCAGGTGGTAGTCCTGGTAAATCGTCTGGGAACACATCGAGAAACTCTCGGACTACTGGTACTGTGGCTGGTTCCCTCACCTGACTGTCTAGCTCTCTCACATGAGCTAGAAACCCCTGACAACCCCTCCTAAGCAAACGACGAGCCTGAAGGGCTGAAATCATACCTCTGGGTGTACCTCTCCTGTCTCCTCTGAAGACACACTCTGACCCATCCTGGTCTCTGAGACTCACTAGCTTCTTTCTACAGTCCAACGTAGCACTATATGTAGATAACCAATCCATCCCTAGAATGACATTAAAATCCGTCAAATCTAGAACCACAAGGTCAGCTGGAAGGTATCTACCCTCGATAAACACTGGACTGAAACGACAGACTGACACTGCCACTGATGGGTCACATCTAGGTCCACTGACCCAGAGAGGATACTCTAACTTAGAACTGATCAAACCCAATCTCTCTATGGCTCTCGAAGCAATAAAGGAATGAGAAGCACCGGGGTCCATCAAAGCATACACATCTGAACACCCAATGATGAGATTACCTGACACCACTGTGTTCGACGTGTTAGCCTCCTCCTGTGTCACTGTGAAAATCCGTGCTGGGGCTACCGGATTTCCACCTCGGGAACCTGCTGCTGAAGTAGAGGCTACCCCTCTCCCTCTACCTCTGCCACTAGTCTGAGGCAGGACTGGAGCTGCTGGCCGTACAACTGGCTGTACCACACTGCCTAAACTCATCTGCTGGGATGGTGCAAAAGTCATCTGCGGACAATCCCGAGCAATATGCCCTTCCTGTCCACATCGAAAACAAGCTGTAGATCCCAACCGACAAACTCCTCCATGTGGTTTTCCGCATCGTCTGCAGACTGGAGCTGTGCCAGAGCTTGAGCCACTACCTATTCCCAGACCTGACTTGATTTTACTCCAGAACTTACTCTTTGTTCCTTTTGCTCTATCCCATCTTTTACTGCTTGGTGTGGGGGCTTTCGACCCCGAAGCCTGTGCCTTTGACTGTTTCTGAATATTGGCACTAGCTTCCATTTTCCTGGCTGCGTCTACTATGGTATGGAAACTCTCCTTTTCTGCTGGAAGAATCAAGGAAGCATACCTGGGATGCAGTCTCATAGTATATCTCCTTGCTTTCTTCTGATCAGTATCATAGGCTTGACCCACGTACTGAAGCAGATCCAGGAACTTATCTGTGAATTCATCAACACTCATCTCATCTGTCTGTCTCAACTGTTCAAATTCAATTACTTTCATCTCCCTCGAACTGTCAGGAAAAGCCCACCCTGCAAACTCATTGGCGAACTCTCCCCACGACATGCTGTCCATTCTCGGCTCCACATAATTCTTAAACCATTCTCTGGCTTTCTTGCATTTTAATGTGAAACCTGCCATCTCAATGGCTCTCCTATCATCTGCTCCCAATTCACTGGTTATCATCCTAACTGCTCTGAGGTAATCAAATGGATCATCTCCCGTGTTGTATTTAGGAGCATCCAATTTCAAGTACTCCGTCATTTGGACTTTACCTCCAGATGAGCTAGGTTCATGTCTGTCAACAACAGGGGCTACTGATTCTGGTGGTAGTACTGGTTCATTTGGCTCTAGGTGTGCTGCACTTGGATGGGTAGGGGAAGAGGGATACATAGGATATGGTGGATAATAAGGATAAGGCATATAAGGCATATAAGGAGGATATGGCACAAAACTCGAGTACTCCGACATACCTCCCATCGGATACTCTGGATAGCCAAAACCTGAGGTCTGCGCACCTCCCTGCGACTCTCCCATACCTTCCTCAAAACTGCCTATACCCATGCTGTCATCTCTAGACTGATCAATCTCCATAGCTTCCCTCCTTTCCTCTGATCTTCCTCCCCTAGCTGTTCCTCTTCTGCTCTCGTCGACAGACCTTCTAGGGTCTATTGACGTACCTTCCCTGCTAGATCTCTGAGACCTTGCCCTTGGCAATGCAGGAGGACGAGCAGCTGGTCTCTCATTCTCTGGTGGGACTCCAGTCAATCGAGCTGATCGACGAGTTCCTCGCATCTTTACTCTGGAAACACAACATATAACATACCACTTTAGCACATAAACATCACATATCAATCATACACATACAACACTCATGGCATATCCTAGCAGATAGGACTCAAGACCCTATCCTAGTGGACATGATTTCCTATTGTGCTTGACCACTTCTAACCTGTATGAGCCCAACACTGTATCTATAGGTCCGATCATGTGAACCTAGGGCTCTGATACCAATCTGTAACGACCCCAAAATGGACCGTCACCGGCGCTAGGATTCAGGTCGGCTTAAGGCCGCCAGAACCCGTAGCAAGCCTGCTATACTCTCTGTGTACCTGTAAACCTCATACATGATCATACATTTTCTGTGAAAATAAAACTCTTTTCTGAACCAAGGCTTAACCTGTGCATGCACTATTTCCGTACTCTGTACTCATGTACTCTGTACTCTGTATCCCTGACTAGAGCTTGCTCTAGATGGGTTAACTCATACCTGTTAAGCCTGGTTTTCACATACAGGAAAGTATATATACATATACAGATCATGTACAAAACATACATCACTAGGTCAAGCAACAACTATTACATCTCTTTAATATTACATGTCCACTCTAAGCTATTACAGATCTCTTTACTTTTCCTGTACTCTGCTGAACTGTCCCTGTACACTGTACACTGAACCTGCAAAACTGGGGTTAAGGGAGTGGGATGAGCTCTATAGCCCAGTGAGTAGAACAGTAAAACATCTCAGTAAAATATGATCTCATGGAATGCATCATATCTCAGACAAACCACATCAAGAGTAAACCTGTCACCACATAGTCCCAGTAACTCTGTGCCAGGGCGTAGAATCGAGCACCTAGTCTTCCTGTCATATATGATGAATATTTACATGATTTCTGCTTAATTTAGTGCTTTTAATATTATTTTGCAGAAAATGGTGTAAAAGGACATTTTGGAGAAAATCCCCATAAAACTACCTTATTTGGAGCAAAAAAGAGCAAGTCTGCCAAGTGGGATTCAAGTCGAGCTAAATGAGGAAAATATTCAATCCACTTCACTCTGGACGGCCCATTCCCGCTTCAACGCCCACTGCACATGGACCCGCTTCAACGCTCACCGTTCAACGCAACTTGGGCCAAGCACCGTGGACCAAGCCGAGCTAACGGACGGCCCGCTCATTGTGCTTCATCACTCACGCACGTGGACTGAGCTCCTCAACACTCACGCACACTTGATCCACTCCTGCACATGGGACTTCAACAAGGGCCACGCACATGGGACTTCACCGTGGACGTTCTCCCACACATAGACCAAGCGCGACATGGACCCACCAAGCGCTCAACACCCACGGACAGCCCACTCACGCCTCAACTCTCGCACGTGGGCCATCAGCACACGTGGACAACAATTGGCAATTAGGGCGACTCCTCTGCACTTATTTAAAGAGACTTAAGCGGTAGACGAAACAATTCCAATTCTCAGCAAATTTCGCAAGGAAGAAATCGGCTCCTTCGGTTCTTCTTCTTTTCTTTTTCCTTTTTATTTTTCTGTTTTTAATTCAGCCAATGAGTGGCTGATTTCTTTAATTTAGTTGAATATTGGTTGAAGCTTTAGTTGTTTAAATGGGTTGTGAGACTTGATAAAATATTGTTTAATTTTTTGGGGTTCAATATTCATGCAATTTCATACTTAATTTTCATATTACTTTGTTATTGAAATCTACGTTGATTTTTAATTGCAAAATAATTATTTGTTAGTTTGAATGATTTAAGTCCGTAATTGCTCAGATTATTCTTACATAGGAACACTTGGGGTAAAAACCAAGGAAGTTGCATGATCTAGCGTTATCTCCATACGTTTGGGTAGCTAGAGTTGGATCTCTCTATTTCTTAATGCAATTGACAGTTGTTTGTTGCCTGAGGCCCAAGGACGTTCCTTGGCAACTTGTTGATTAGTAATTAATTAGAGGATGTTCCCTAATTGGTTTAATCATAAGGAGAGATAATGGTGGTGAGAAGTGTCTTCCATCTCCATAACTAATCTATTGAATCAACCCAAAAGAACAAAGTGTCTGTGATCAACCCCAACAACTAAGGTGGATCCAATACTTCAACTAGAGCTTTCTCATTATTTATTTCTTTTTATTTTATTATTTGCTTTCCTTTATTGCTTTCATTATTAGATTAATCAAATCAATCTCAAACCCCCCCTTTGTTGTTTTATTGACAGTTTTTAATCCCAATCTCTGTTTGTCTCGTTTGATCCCACTTTCAGTTTTTATCTCATTTTTAATTTAATATTATTTTAGTTTATTTTCTTGGTCTTGAAAAGAGAAATAGGTAAGTTCTCAATTCCCTGTGGATTCGATCCTTTCACCACAATCTGCTGTTGTAAATTGTTGATAACCAGAAAGGTTATTTTTGACCGACTTCGACAACCGCGAGTCAGAAGCTGTTATGCCTAAATCGGGCACTGGATGTAACATGGGTAATAGACTTGGCAGTTTTTGGGATGGAAGCTGTTATGCTGAAATCAGACACCGCATGTAACATGGGTGATAGACTTGGAAGTTTTTCATATGGAAGCTATTTTGCATAAATCGGGCACCAGATGTAACATGGGTGATAGACTCGGCAATTTTTTGGGATGGAAGCTGTTATGCCGAAATCGGACACCGGATGTAACATGGGTGATAGACTTGGCAGTTTTTGGGATTGGAGCTGTTATGCCGAAATCGGGCACCGGATGTAACATAGGTGATAGACTTGGCAGTTTTTGGGATGGAAGCTGTTATGCCGAAATCAGGCACTGAATGTAACATTGGTGATAGACTTGGCAGTTTTTGGAATGGAAGTTGTTATGCCGAAATCGAGCACCGGACGTAACATGGGTGATAGACTTGGCAGTTTTTCAGATGGAAGTTATTATGCCGATATCGGGTATCGGATGTAACATGCGTGATACACTTGGCAGTTTTTGGGATGGAAGCTGTTATGCCGAAATCGGACACCGGATGTAACATGGGTGATAGACTTGGTAGTTTATGGGATGGAAGCTGTTATGCCGAAAGCGGGTATCGGATGTAACATGCGTGATAGACTTGGCAGTTTTTGGGATGGAAGCTGTTATGTCGAAATCGGGCACCGGATGTAACACGGGTGATAGACTTGCCTGTTTTTTAGATGGAAGCTTTTATGCCGAAATCGGACACCAGATGTAACACGGGTGATAGACTTTGCGGTTTTTGAGATGGAAGCTGTTATGCCGAAATCGGGCATCGGATGTGACATGGGTGGTAGACTTGGCAGTTTTTGGGATGGAAGCTATTATGCCGAAATCGGGCACCGTATGTAACATTGGTGATAGACTTGGTAGTTTTTGGGATGGAAGCTGTTATGCCGAAATCGGGCACCAGATGTAACAAGGGAGATAGACTTGGCTATTTTTGCGATGGACGCTTTTATGCCGAAATTGGACACCGGATGTAACACGGGTGATAGCCTTGGCAGTTTTTGAAATGGAAGTTGTTATGCCGAAATCGGGCATCGGACGTAACATGGGTGATAGCCTTGGTAGATTTTGGAATGGAAGTTGTTATGCTGAAATCGGGCATCGGACGTAACATGGGTGATAGACTTGGCAGTTTTTAGGATGCAAGCTGTTATGCCGAAATCGAAAACCGGATGTAACATGGGTGATAGACTTGGCAGTTTTTGGGATGGAAGCTGTTATGCCGAAATCGGGCACCAGATGTAACAAGGGAGATAGACTTGGCTATTTTTGCGATGGACGCTTTTATGCCGAAATTGGACACCGGATGTAACACGGGTGATAGACTTGGTAGTTTTTGGGATGGAAGCTGTTATGCCGAAATCGGACACCGAATGTAACATGGGTGATAGACTTAGCAGTTTTTGGGATGGATGCTTTTATGCCGTAATCGGACACCGGATGTAACATGGGTGATAGACATGACAGTTTTTGGGATGCAAGATGTTATGCTGAAATCGGGCACCGGATGTAACATGAGTGATAGATTTGGCAGTTTTTGCGATAGAAGTTGTTATGCCGAAATCAGGCACCGGATGTAACGTTGGTGATAGACTTGGCAGTTTTTGGGATGGAAGCTGTTATGCCGAAATCGGGCACCGGATGTAACGTGGGTGATAGACTTGGCAGTTTTTTGGATGGAAGCTGTTTTGCCTAAATTGGGCACCAAATGTAACATGGGTGATAGACTTGGCAGTTTTTGGGATGGAAACTGTTATGCCAAAATTGGACACTAGATGTAGTACGGGAGATAGATTTGGCAGTTTTTGCGATGGAAGCTGTTATGCCGAAATCGGATACCGAATGTAACATGGGTGATAGACATGGCAGTTTTTGGGATGGAAGCTATTATCCCGAAATCGGGCATCGGATGTAACATCGGTCGTAGACTTGGTAGTTTTTGGGATGGAAGCTGTTATGCCGAAATCGGGCTCTGGATGTAACATTGGTCATAGACTTTGCAGTTTTTGCGATATAAGCGGTTATGCCGAAATCGGACACCTGATGTAACGTATGTGATAGACTTGGGAGTTTTTGGAATGGATGCTTTTATGCCGAAATCAGGCACCGATGTAACATGGGTGATAGACTTTGCAGTTTTTGGGATGGAAGCTGTTATGCCTAAATCGGGCACCGGATGTAACATGGGTGATAGACTTGGTAGTTTTTGGGATGGAAGCTGTTGTGCTGAAATCGGACAAAGGATGTAACATGGTTGATAGACTTGGCAGTTTTTCAGATGGAAGCTGTTTTGCATAAATCGGGCACTGGATGTTACATGGGTGATAGACTTGGCAGTTTTTGGGATGGAAACTATTATACCAAAATCGGACACTGAATATAACATGGGTGATAGACTTTGCAGCTTTTGGGATGGATGCTGTTAAGCCGTAATCGGACACCGGTTGTAACATGGGTGATAGACATGGCAGCTTTTGGGATGGAAGCAGGTATGCCGAAATCGGGCACCGGATGTAACATGAGTGATAGATTTGGCAGTTTTTGCGATAGAAGTTGTTATGCCGAAATCAGGCACCGGATATAACGTGGGTTATAGACTTGGCAGTTTTTGGGATGGAAGCTGTTATGACGAAATCGGACACCGGATGTAACGTGGGTGGTAGACTTGGAAGTTTTTGGGATGGAAGCTATTATGCCGAAATCGGGCACCGAATGTAACATGGGTGATAGACTTGGCAGTTTTTGCGATGGAAGCTGTTATGCCGAAATAGGACACCGGATGTAACGTGTGTCATAGACTTGGGAGTTTTTGGAATTGAAGCTGTTATGCCGAAATCGAGCACCGGATGTAACATGGGTGATAGACTTTGCAGCTTTTGGGATGGATGCTGTTATGCCGTAATCGGACACCGGTTGTAACATGGGTGATAGACATGGCAGTTTTTGGGATGGAAGTAGGTATGCCGAAATCGGGCACCGGATGTAACATGAGTGATAGATTTGGCAGTTTTTGCGATAGAAGTTGTTATGCCGAAATCAGGCACCGGATATAACGTGGGTGATAGACTTGGCAGTTTTTGGGATGGAAGCTGTTATGACGAAATCGGACACCGGATGTAACGTGGGTGATAGACTTGGCAGTTTTTGGGATGGAAACTGTTATGCTGAAATTCAACACCGGATGTAGCACGGGAGATAGATTTGGTAGTTTTTGCGATGGAAGCTGTTATGCCGGAATCGGACACCGGATGTAACATGGGTGATAGACTTGGCAATTTTTTGGATGGAAGCTATTATGCCGAAATCGGGCATCAGATGTAACATCAGTCGTAGACTTGGTAGTTTTCGGGATGGAAGCTATTATGCCTAAATCGGGCTCCGGATGTAACATTGGTTATAGACTTTGCAATTTTTGCGATATAAGCGGTTATGCCGAAATCGGACAACGGATGTAATGTGTGTGATAGACTTGGCAGTTTTTGGAATGGAAGCTGTTATGCCGAAATCCGGCACCGATGTAACATGGGTGATAGACTTTGCAGTTTTTGGGATGGAAGCTGTTATGCCGAAATCGAGCACCGGATGTAACATGGGTGGTAGACTTGGAAGTTTTTGGGATGGACGTTGCTATGCCGAAATCGGGCACCAGATGTAACTAGGGTGATAGACTTGGCTGTTTTTACGATGGAAGCTTTTATGCCGAAATTGGACACCGGATGTAACACGGGTGATAGACTTGGCTGCTTTTGGATGGAAGCTGTTATGCCGAAATCGGAGACCTAATGTAACATGGGTGATAGACTTGGTAGTTTTTGGGATTAATGCTGTTATGCTGAAATCGGGCACAGGATGTAACATGGGTAATACCCGGCTAGATTCTGGCATCGAAATCCCTATCTTTCGGCGAAATCTCCGTTGGAATCTGGAATCTCTGAAGATGTCAGAGTCTTCTAGAAGGGTAAAATATGTTTTCTGAAATGTTTTTACTGATTCCATGGTTTTGAATGAAAAAGAATTGAGTTTTGGAAAAGTTAGACCAAGGAGGCATTTGCCAGGTTCGGCCACCGAAAGTGAAGTTCGGCCGCCGAACATAGAAAGGCTTCGGGAGCGCCTTTGGCCTCCGAAAGTCTTGTTTGAATGAGCCAAGGTTCGGCCGCTGAAAGTCAAGTTCGGCCGCCGAACATGCATGAGTTTAGGGGGCACGTTAGGCCGCCGAAGGTCTTCGACCAGGCCACCTATAAAGAGCCCTCAGATCGGAAATGGGTGAGTTTTCTCCCCATTCTCGAGCTCAGGTGAGTTTTTGTCCTCCCTTGGCCGTTTTCATGTTCTTTCTTCATCTCCTTCATGTTTTCATGAGTTCCATGGTTATTTTGAAGAGTTTTCAAGCTTAGATCAAGTTTTGGGAGCTTGGAGATTTTGGAGCTTGGATTCTCCACACCTCCGAGTTTGGGATCACACCACCCTCGATCTTCAAGAGGTAAGTGTGGATCTTTGCTTCCCTAGTGTTTTTATGAAGGTTTTGATGGTAGAGTATGGGTAGATATGCATGTTAGGATTTATGAGGGTTTTATGCCCAATGTATGCCAATGTATGTTGATATGTAAGTTTATATGATGTTATGTTGAGGGTTTAAGTTCGTTTGTGCATGTGGGAGTGAGTATGCATGATGGGGAGAGAGTATGTGAGGATTTGGGTTGTTTTGATGGTTTTTGGCCTATGTGGGTCATAAGCTATCTATGTATGTTTTTGATGTTCTTTGTTGGAGTTTAAGCTTGTTTAAGCTCCTTTGTGCATGGCTAGAGGTTTATGCATGTTTTGGTTAAGTTGGGTGCTTGTTTTGGGGTGTTTGGAAGGTTTGGGAGGCTTGAATGCATGAGAAGCTGAGTTCTGCCCTTCTGGGAAGAACTCAGGTTCGGCCGCCGAAAGTGGCTTCGGCCGCCGAACCTGCCTTTGGATGCATGGTTTAGCCTCCTAACCTTGCCCCCGAAAGTTGAGTTTGGCTTGAAAGCAGACTTTCGGCCGCCGAAGGTGCCTGACTTTCGTCTCTGGAGTGGGACTTTCGGCTGCCGAAGGTGCCCGAGTTTCGTCTCTTGAGGGAGGGTTCGGCCGCCGAAGGTGCCGCCGAAAGTGCCCTGTCCAGCCTTTTCATGGTTATTTTCTATGCATGTTTTAGTGATGTTTAGAGGGGTTATGGGGGGGTATGCTTATGAGTTGTTAGAGTGTGTTGGCACCTCATTCGAGTCCACCTGTGTAGGATCAGACCCGAGAGACCGAGGAGGCCAGTAGTGCTAGCAGTTGCAGAGTCAGTCAGCGTCTGCCAGGAGGTGAGTAGAACTAAACTTAATCTTTTATGTACGAAATCTAATGCCTAAAGCATGTTCATGCATCATGATTATATGTAGTAGGTTGTTTGCATTAGTTCACGAATGTGGCGCATTGCATTATTTGATGTTGATTCAGGAGGTTTGGACCAAGGCGACTTTAATAGCCCATTTCTGTCAATGAGTCTTAGGTAAGTCCTTTGAGAGCCGGACAAGTACATATAGGAAAGTCCCTGTGAGCTCTCTGTGGACTCGGTACCCTGTCATGTATGTGAAAGTCCTGTGTGAGCTCCTTTGGGGGAGCCGGGCACCGACAGAGGGATTTTTGAGGTCATGTCCGATCCTTGAGAGGAAAGGATGCTACCAAAAAGAACTCTCAAAAACAGTCCGTGGGGAATATTTATCTGCATGAGCCCCGAGACGGACCAGATACAGTTATGTGATTTCTTTGTGATATGACGCATTTCATGAGAGCATGTAATTAATGAACTGTTTTCTATGTTTCTACTCACTGGGCTTTTTAGCTCACCCCTCTCCCCTAACCCTAGGTTTGCAGGTTTAAGTCAGAGCTCAGAAGTCAGCAGGGTAAAGATTAAGTGACGTGTGTTTGTAATGTGATAGTTTATGTTTATGTTACAGTTTAGTAGTTTTAGAAGTGGACATGTGATATAAGTTGACGTAATGTAATTTGAGATAAGGTTATGTAATGTAAATTGAGTGGAGTTATGTTTATGGTTTAGTACTGTGCTTGGCCCTGAGACTTGGTTAGTCCCTTTTTTTAATACATGATGTAATGTTTTAGATGTTGAGTTATGTTTGAACTAAACTGGTTGCATGTATTGTTTACCACGCTATGGCTTGATGAGGACCCTAGTAGAGGTCTTATGTTTGTGGTTGGATGCATGCACAGGTTAGGTTCTAGTCCTTTGGATGTGACTCCGGCTTGATGTATGTTATGTTGACCCAGCTAGAGTTATGATGAGGACTCTAGTAGGGGATCCTTTTATGTTTCCCGTTATATCGCATACAGGTCAAGCTCGGTATTTACATCAGATGTTTCAGTTTTTATGTTTAAGTTTTGATCATGTATGGGATTTGACCAGGTGATAGGAGGTATGTTTGGCTTGCTACGGGTCCCGGCGGCCTTAAGCCGATCTGGATCCTAGCGCCAGTGGCGGTTCGGGCCGTTACGGTAGGGTATCGGTTTCCGGGCTGTTACAGAGTGGTATCAGAGCTTTGGGCCTCAAGAGTACGGTGTGTTGCACATCGGAAAGAGGTTGGCTTAGAGGTCATAGAAGGGCAAGCACAATAGGAAGAATCATGTCCACTAGGATAGGATGTAGAGTCCTGTCTTGTATGTTGATGTGGAATGCCATGATTTTATGCATGAGCATTAATGTTATGTATGATATGCTATGTATGTTGTAGGTTCATGTGTTTCCATATGAACCGTATGATGCTAATGCTTGTTTGTATGCTTGTGCGTTGTTCTTCAGAGGAGCCAGAATGCGAGGTGCTCGTCGATCTGTGGAATCGACTGGAGTTCCATCTGAGAGGGAAGGTATAGACACCTTTCCTCCTACTCTGCCAAGAGCGCAGTCGTGGGGAGTCAGCAGATGGGGAACATTAAGGGACCCTGGAAGGTCTTCTGATGCAAGCAGAGAAGGAATGGCTCCAAGAAGGATGTCAGCTAGTATGAGGGAAGTGGAGTTGGATGTGTAGAGAAGGGATGTCAGTTTGGGAATCAGAGTGCCAAAGGAAGGCATGGGAGATTCTCAGGAGGATGCTCAGACTTAGGATTCTAGAATTTCAGGTTCAGGAGGGATTGATCCCTCCATTCTGAGTACAGCCTCCACGAAAAGTAAGAAGTGGGGCAGAGGCCTCAGAAGGTCGAAGAAGAAGTTTTGGCAGAATTTGAAGGCTAGTCTGGGTTTTGGTGGCTCAAGCTCTGGCTCAGGCAGTTCGAGGTGCTTGAGGTGCGGAAGGCCGCACAAGGGAGTCTGTCTGATTGGGACTAATCTATGTTACAGGTGCGGACAGGAGGGGCACATAGCACGTGAGTGTCCCACTGTGCCCAGGTTGGTTCAGTCCCAGCAAGCAGCTTCAGGTAGAGCAGCTCAGCCAGTAGCTCCAGCCATGGTTCAGGTTAGTGGTCGAGGTAGAGGAAGAGGGTCAGTCCCTCATTCTTCAGGTTCCCGTGGAGAAGGTCCGTCAGCTCCAGCTCGAATCTTCACCCAAGCTCAGCAGGAGGAAGACACATCAAACGCAGTGGTGCCAGGTATGCTCACTTTTGAATGTTCTGATGTGTATGTTGTTGTGAACCCTGGTGTTTCTCTTTCTTTAGTTGCTCTAGGAGCCGTCGAGAGGTTGAGTTGATAACTTCTGGGCTAGAGTGTTCTCTTTGGTCAGTGGACCCGAGTGTGATCCATCTGTGGCAGAGTCAGTCTGCCGGTTCAGTTCTGTGACAGTTGAGGGTAGATGCCTTCCACCCGACTTTGAGGTCCTAGACTTGACTGTTTGGAAGTCAGTTTAGGGTTGGACTGAGGTTTTTCTGCTCGTGGTGCTACCTTGGTCTGTAGAGACAATGTAGTCAGGTTCAGAGGACGGGATGGATCGGAGGTGGTCTTCTGAGGGGACACAGTATAGGGATGCCTAGAAGTTTGATGTCAGCCTGTCAGGTTCATAGGGTGCGTAGGAGGGGTTGTCAGAGGGTTCTGGCTCTTGTTTGAGGGTTTAGCAGTCAGGTCAGGGAACCAGCCTCAGTGTTAGTGGTTAGAGAGAGTTCTTAGATGTCTTCCCAGGCGAGTTGTCAGGTTCACCATCTGTTAGGGAATGGAGTTGAGCATAGGAGTGGCGTATGGACCCAGAACCATTTCTATTCTCCCCTACAGGATGGCACCTGGAGAGTTGTAAGAGTTGTTAGAGCGGTTGTGTGACTTGGTAGACAAGGGTTTTATCTGACCTAGTACCTCACCCTGGATTGCTCCAGTATGGTTGTGGGAAACGAAGGATGAATCTGTAACAGCCCGGACGTGATCCCCGGCACTGTTACCGCTCACAGCTCGTGACCTTCCTCTGGGCCCAGCCACTGTGAGCAGCTCTTAACATCCCTTCACCCTCACGGGTTCCGGGCAGGATTTGTCCCCTTGGTTCGCGGGACTCTAACCCGTTCTTCCCAAGTGGATTTGGCCTAAATTTCCCTTTGGAAATTAGGTCGCCTCCCCCACTGCTCGAACCCTTGACCTCCCACAATTGGTACTCACTCTCACCAGACTATTCCCTTAAAGTGGGAGGTCAAGGGTTCGAGCAGTGGGGGAGGCGACCTAATTTCCAAAGGGAAATTTAGGCCAAATCCACTTGGGAAGAACGGGTTAGAGTCCCGCGAACCAAGGGGACAAATCCTGCCCGGAACCCGTGAGGGTGAAGGGATGTTAAGAGCTGCTCACAGTGGCTGGGCCCAGAGGAAGGTCACGGGCTGTGAGCGGTAACAGTGCCGGGGATCACGTCCGGGCTGTTACAGAATCCTTGAGGCTTTGTAACGACTGTAAGCAGTTAAACAAGGTCACTACCAAGGGCAGGTATTCCCATGTAGGATGGATGATCTATTGGGACAGCTAGTAGGAGCTGTTTGTTTTCCAAGATAGATCTGAAATCCGGGTACTACCTGTGAGAGTTAGAGTTAGTTTTGGGTTAGCAGTGAGCAGAAGCCAGTTAGTAAAGATGAAGAGAAAGAGAAAGGATCAGAGTAGCGCAACGGAAGCCAGTGGAGTTCAGGAGCAGGTGAGGTATTGCTAAGATGTGTTTGAAAGACCGGGAGTTTATACTCCAGCAATACCTGTGTCTCTCTTTGGAGAGAGGTTTTAGGTTTTGCTTGCTTGGTTGCTTGCATGTTTATGTATGCTTGATGCTATGTTTTGATTACCTGTTTGTTTGTGGAACATTCGGGGAAGAATGTTCTTAAAGGGGGGAAGAATGTAATACCCGGCTAGATTCTGGCATTGGAATCCCTATCTTCCGGCGGAATCTCCGTTGGAATTTGGAATCTCTGAAGATGTCAGAGTCTTCTAGAAGGGTAAAATATGTTTTCTGAAATGTTTTTACTGATTCCATGGTTTTGAATGAAAAAGAATTGAGTTTTGGAAAAGTTAGACCAAGGAGGCATTTGCCAGGTTCGGCCGCCGAAAATGAAGTTCGGCCGCCGAACATGGAAAGGCTTCGGGAGCGCCTTTGGCCTCCGAAAGTCTTGTTTGAATGAGCCAAGGTTCGGCCACCGAAAGTCAAGTTCGGCCGTCGAACATGCATGAGTTTAGGGGGCACGTTAGACCGCCGAAGGTGGTTCGGCAGACCACCTATAAAGAGCCCTCAGATCGGAAATGGGAGAGTTTTCTCCCCATTCTCGAGCTCAGGTGAGTTTTTGTCCTCCCTTGGTCGTTTTCATGTTCTTTCTTCATCTCCTTCATGTTTTCATGAGTTCTATGGTTATTTTGAAGAGTTTTCAAGCTTAGATCAAGTTTTGGGAGCTTGGAGATTTTGGAGCTTGGATTCTCCACACCTCCGAGTTTGGGATCACACCACCCTCGATCTTCAAGAGGTAAGTGTGGATCTTTGCTTCCCTAGTGTTTTTATGAAGGTTTTGATGGTAGAGTATGGGTAGATATGCATGTTAGGATTTATGAGGGTTTTATGCCCAATGTATGCCAATGTATGTTGATATGTAAGTTTATATGATGTTATGTTGAGGGTTTAAGTTAGTTTGTGCATGTGGGAGTGAGTATGCATGATGGGGAGAGAGTATGTGAGGATTTGGGTTGTTTTGATGGTTTTTGGCCTATGTGGGTCATAAGCTATCTATGTATGTTTTTGATGTTCTTTGTTGGAGTTTAAGCTTGTTTAAGCTCCTTTATGCATGGCTAGAGGTTTATGCATGTTTTGGTTAAGTTGGGTGCTTGTTTTGGGGTGTTTGGAAGGTTTGGGAGGCTTGAATGCATGAGAAGCTGAGTTCTGCCCTTCTGGGAAGAACTCAGGTTTGGCCGCCGAAAGTGGCTTCGGCCGCCGAACCTGCCTTTGGATGCATGGTTTAGCCTCCTAACCTTGCCCCCGAAAGTAGAGTTTGGCTTGAAAGCAGACTTTCGGCCGCCGAAGGAAGGATTCGGCCGCCGAAGGTGCCTGACTTTCGTCTCTGGAGTGGGACTTTCGGCCGCCGAAGGTGCCGCCGAAAGTGCCCTGTCCAGCCTTTTCATGGTTATTTTCTATGCATGTTTTAGTGATGTTTAGAGGGGTTATGGGGGGGTATGCTTATGAGTTGTTAGAGTGTGTTGGCACCTCATTCGAGTCCACCTGTGTAGGATCGAACCCGAGAGACCGAGGAGGCCAGTAGTGCTAGCAGTTGCAGAGTCAGTCAGCGTCTGCCAGGAGGTGAGTAGAACTAAACTTAATCTTTTATGTACGAAATCTAATGCCTAAAGCATGTTCATGCATCATGATTATATGTAGTAGGTTGTTTGCATTAGTTCACGAATGTGGCGCATTGCATTATTTGATGTTGATTCAGGAGGTTTGGACCAAGGCGACTTCAATAGCCCATTTCTGTCAATGAGTCTTGGGTAAGTCCTTTGAGAGCCGGACAAGTACATATAGGAAAGTCCCTGTGAGCTCTCTGTGGACTCGGTACCCTGTCATGTATGTGAAAGTCCTGTGTGAGCTCCTTTGGGGGAGCCGGGCACCGACAGAGGGATTTTTGAGGTCATGTCCGATCCTTGAGAGGAAAGGATGCTACCAAAAAGAACTCTCAAAAACAGTCCGTGGGGAATATTTATCTGCATGAGCCCCGAGACGGACCAGATACAGTTATGTGATTTCTTTGTGATATGACGCATTTCATGAGAGCATGTAATTAATGAACTGTTTTCTATGTTTCTACTCACTAGGCTTTTTAGCTCACCCCTCTCCCCTAACCCCAGGTTTGCAGGTTTAAGTCAGAGCTCAGAAGTCAGCAGGGTAAAGATTAAGTGACGTGTGTTTGTAATGTGATAGTTTATGTTTATGTTACAGTTTAGTTGTTTTAGAAGTGGACATGTGATATAAGTTGACGTAATGTATTTTGAGATAAGGTTATGTAATGTAAATTGAGTGGAGTTATGTTTATGGTTTAGTACTGTGCTTGGCCCTGAGACTTGGTTAGTCCCTTTTTTTAATACATGATGTAATGTTTTAGATGTTGAGTTATGTTTGAACTAAATTGGTTGCATGTATTGTTTACCACGCTATGGCTTGATGAGGACCCTAGTAGAGGTCTTATGTTTGTGGTTGGATGCATGAACAGGTTAGGTTCTAGTCCTTTGGATGTGACTCCGGCTTGATGTATGTTATGTTGACCCAGCTAGAGTTATGATGAGGACTCTAGTAGGGGATCCTTTTATGTTTCCAGTTATATCCCATACAGGTCAAGCTCGGTAATTACATCAGATGTTTCAGTTTTTATGTTTAAGTTTTGATCATGTATGGGATTTGACCAGGTGATAGGAGGTATGTTTGGCTTGCTTCGGGTCCCGGCGGCTTTAAGCCGATCTGGATCCTAGCGCCGGTGGCGGTTCGGGCCATTATGGTAGGGTATCGGTTTCCGGGCTGCTACACCTGTTATGTCGAATTCAGACACCGGATATAACATGAGTGATAGTCTTGGCAATTTTTGGAATGGAAGCTGTTTTGCCGAAATCGGGCACCGAATGCAACATATGTGATAGACTTGGCAATTTTTGCGATAGAAGCTGTTATGCCGAAATTGAACACCGGATGTAACATGGGCGATGGACATTGCAATTTTGGGATGGAAGTTGTTATGCCTAAATCGGGCACCGAATGTAACATGGGTGATACACTTGGCTGTTTTTGCGATAGAAACTGTTATGCCGAAATCGGACACTGAATGTAACGTGAGTGATAGACTTGGCAGTTTTTGGGATGGAAGTTGTTATGCCGAAATCGGGCACCGGATGTAGCTTGGGTTATAGACTTGGCAGTTTTTTGGGATGGAAGTTGTTATACCGAAATCGGTCACCAGATATAACATGGGTGATAGACTTGGCAGTTTTTGGGATGGAAGTTGTTATGCCGAAATCGGGCACCGTATGTAACATGGGTGATAGGCTTGGCAGTTTTTGGGATGGAAGCTGTTATGCCGAAATCGGACACCAGATGTAACATTGGTGATAGACTTGGCAGTTTTTGGGATGGACGTTGTTATGCAGAAATCGGGCACCGGATGTAACAAGGGTGATAGACTTGGCTGTTTTTACGATGGAAGCTTTTATGCCGAAATTGGACACCGGATGTGACACGGGTGATAGACTTGGCTGCTTTTGGATGGAAGCTGTTATGCCGAAATCGGACACCGAATGTAACATGGGTGATAGACTTGGCAGTTTTTGGGATTAATGCTGTTATGCTGAAATCGAGCACCGGATGTAACATGGGTGATAGACTTGGCAGTGTTTGTGATAGAACCTGTTATGTCGAATTCAGACACCGGATATAACATGAGTGATAGTCTTGGCAATTTTTGGAATGGAAGCTGTTTTGCCGAAATCGGGCACCGAATGCAACATATGTGATAGACTTGGCAATTTTTGCGATAGAAGCTGTTATGCCGAAATTGAACACCGGATGTAACATGGGTGATGGACATTGCAATTTTGGGATGGAAGTTGTTATGCCTAAATCGGGCACCGAATGTAACATGGGTGATACACTTGGCTGTTTTTGCGATAGAAACTGTTATGCCGAAATCGGACACTGAATGTAACGTGAGTGATAGACTTGGCAGTTTTTGGGATGGAAGTTGTTATGCCGAAATCGGGCACCGGATGTAGCTTGGGTTATAGACTTGGCAGTTTTTTGGGATGAAAGTTGTTATGCCGAAATCGGTCACCAGATATAACATGGGTGATAGACTTGGCAGTTTTTGGGATGGAAGTTGTTATGCCGAAATCGGGCACCGTATGTAACATGGGTGATAGGCTTGGCAGTTTTTGGGATGGAAGCTGTTATGCCGAAATCGGACACCAGATGTAACATGGGTGATAGACTTGGCAGTTTTTGGGATGGACGTTGTTATGCAGAAATCGGGCACCGGATGTAACAAGGGTGATAGACTTGGCTGTTTTTACGATGGAAGCTTTTATGCCGAAATTGGACACCGGATGTGACACGGGTGATAGACTTGGCTGCTTTTGGATGGAAGCTGTTATGCCGAAATCGGACACCGAATGTAACATGGGTGATAGACTTGGCAGTTTTTGGGATTAATGTTGTTATGCTGAAATCGGGCACCGGATGTAACATGGGTGATAGACTTAGCAGTGTTTGTGATAGAACCTGTTATGTCGAAATCGGACACCAGATGTAACGTGGGTGAAAGATTTGGCAGTTTTTCGGATGGAAACTGTTATGCGTAAATCGGGCACCGAATGTAACATGGGTGATAGACTTGGCAGTTTTTGAGATGGAAGCTGTTATGCCGAAATCGGACAACGGATTTAACATGGGTGATAGACTTGGCAGTTTTTGGGATGGACGCTGTTATGTCGAAATCGGGCACCGGATGTAACATCGGTGATAGACTTGGCTGTTTTTACGATTGATGCTTTTATGCCGAAATTGGACACCGGATGTAACACGGGTGATAGACTTGGCAGCTTTTGGGATGGAAGCTGTTATGCCAAAATTGGACACCAAATGTAACATTGGTGATAGACTTTGCTGTTTTTGGGATGGAAGCTGTTATGCCGAAATCGGACACCGGATGTAACATGGGTGATAGACTTGGCAGTTCTTGGGATGGATGCTACTATGCCGAAATCGGGCACCGGATGTAACATGGGTGATAGACTTGGCTGTTTTTGTGATAGAAGCTGTTATGCCGAAATCAGACACCGGATGTAACATGGGTGATAGACTTGGCAGTTTTTGGGATGGAAGCTGTTATGCCGAAATCGGGCACCGGATGTAACATGGGTGATAGACTTAGCTGTTTTTGCGATAGAAGCTATTATGCCGAAATCAGACACCGGATCTAACATGGGTGATAGACTTGGCAGTTTTTGGGATTAATGCTGTTATGCCGAAATCGGGCACCAGATGTAACATGGGTGATAAACTTTGCTGTTTTTGGGATGGAAGCCGTTATGCCGAAATCGGACACCGGATGTAACGTGTGTGATAGGCTTGGCAGTTTTTGGAATGGAAGCTGTTATGCCGAAATCCGGCACCGATGTAACATGGGTGATAGACTTTGCAGTTTTTGGGATGGAAGCTGTTATGCCGAAATCGAGCACCGGATGTAACATGGGTGGTAGACTTGGAAGTTTTTGGGATGGAAGCTATTATGCCGAAATCGGGCACCGAATGTAACATGGGCGATAGACTTGGCAGTTTTTGCGATGGAAGCTGTTATGCCGAAATATGACACCGGATGTAACGTGTGTCATAGACTTGGCAGTTTTTGGAATGGAAGTTATTATGCCGAAATCGGCCACCGGATGTAACATGGGTGATAGACTTTGCAGCTTTTGGGACGGAAGTTGTTAGTCCGAAATCGGGCATCGGACGTAACATGGGTGGTAGACTTAGCAGTTTTTGGGATGGAAGCTGTTATGCCAAGATCAAGCACCGGAAGTAACATTGGTGATAGACTTTGTAGTTTTTGTGATAAAAGCTCTTATGCCGAAATCGGACACCAGATATAACGTGTGTGATAGACTTGGCAGTTTTTGGAATGGAAGCTGTTATGCCGAAATCGGGCATCGGACCTAACATGGGTGATAGACTTGGCAGTTTTTGGGATGGAAGCTGTTATGCCGAAATCGAATACCAAATGTAACATGGGTGATAGACTTGGCAGTTTTTGGGATGGACGTTGTTATGCCGAAATCGGGCACCGGATGTAACTAGGGTGATAGACTTGGCTGTTTTTACGATGGAAGCTTTTATGCCGAAATTGGACACCGGATGTAACACGGGTGATAGACTTGGCTACTTTTGGATGGAAGCTGTTATGCCGAAATCGGAGACCGAATGTAACATAGGTGATAGACTTGGCAGTTTTTGGGATTAATGCTGTTATGTTGAAATCGGGCACAGGATGTAACATGGGTGATAGACTTGGCAGTTTTTGTGATAGAACCTGTTATATCGAATTCAGACACCGGATATAACATGAGTGATAGTCTTGGCAATTTTTGGAATGGAAGCTATTTTGCCGAAATCGGGCACCGAATGCAACATATGTGATAGACTTGGCAATTTTTGCGATAGAAGCTGTTATGCCGAAATTGAACACCGGATGTAACATGGGTGATGGACATTGCAATTTTGGGATGGAAGTTGTTATGCCTAAATCGGGCACCGAATGTAACATGGGTGATACACTTGGCTATTTTTGCGATAGAAACTGTTATGCCGAAATCGGACACTGAATGTAACGTGAGTGATAGACTTGGCAGTTTTTGGGATGGAAGTTGTTATGCCGAAATCGGGCACCGGATGTAGCTTGGGTTATAGACTTGGCAGTTTTTTGGGATGGAAGTTGTTATGCCGAAATCGGTCACCAGATATAACATGGGTGATAGACTTGGCAGTTTTTGGGATGGAAGTTGTTATGCCGAAATCGGGCACCGTATGTAACATGGGTGATAGGCTTGGCAGTTTTTGGGATGGAAGCTGTTATGCCGAAATCGGACACCAAATGTAACATGGGTGATAGACTTGGCAGTTTTTGGGATGGACGTTGTTATGCAGAAATCGGGCACCGGATGTAACAAGGGTGATAGACTTGGCTGTTTTTACGATGGAAGCTTTTATGCCGAAATTGGACACCGGATGTAACACGGGTGATAGACTTGGCTGCTTTTGGATGGAAGCTGTTATGCCAAAATCGGACACCGAATGTAACATGGGTGATAGACTTGGCAGTTTTTAGGATTAATGTTGTTATGCTGAAATCGGGCACCGGATGTAACATGGGTGATAGACTTGGCAGTTTTTGTGATAGAACCTGTTATGTCGAATTCAGACACTGGATATAACATGAGTGATAGTCTTGGCAGTTTTTGGGATGGAAGCTGTTTTGCCGAAATCGGGCGCCGAATGCAACATATGTGATAGACTTGGCAGTTTTTGCGATAGAAGCTGTTACGCCGAAATTGAACACCGGATGTAACATGGGTGATGGACATTGCAATTTTAGGATGGATGTTGTTATGCCTAAATCGGGCACCGAATGTAACATGGGTGATACACTTGGCTGTTTTTGCGATAGAAACTGTTATGCCGAAATCGGACAGTGAATGTAACGTGGGTGATAGACTTGGCAGTTCTTGGGATGGAAGTTGTTATGCCGAAATCGGACACCGGATGTAGCTTGGGTTATAGACTTGGTAGTTTTTTGGGATGGAAGTTGTTATGCCGAAATCGGACACCAGATATAACATGGGTAATAGACTTGGCAGTTTTTGGGATGGAAGTTGTTATGCCAAAATCGGGCACCGTATGTAACATAGGTGATAGACTTGGTTGTTTTTGCGATGGAAGTTGTTATGCCAGAATCGGACACCAGATGAAACATGGGTGATAGACTTGTCAGTTTTTGGGATGGAAGCTATTATGCCGAAATAGGACACCGGATGTAACATGGGTGATAGACTTGGCAGTTTTTGGGATGGAAGCTGTTATGTCGAAATCGGGAACCAGATGTAACGTGGGTGATAGACTTGGCAAATTTTGGAATGAAAGCTGTTATGTCGAAATCGGACACCAGATGTAACGTGGGTGATAGATTTGGCAGTTTTTTGGATGGAAACTGTTATGCGTAAATCGGGCACCGAATGTAACATGGGTGATAGACTTGGCAGTTTTTGAGATGGAAGCTGTTATGCCGAAATCGGACAACGGATTTAACATGGGTGATAGACTTGGCAGTTTTTGGGATGGACGCTGTTATGTCGAAATCGGGCACCGGATGTAACATCGGTGATAGACTTGGCAGTTTTTACTATTGATGCTTTTATGCCGAAATTGGACACCGGATGTAACACGGGTGATAGACTTGGCAGCTTTTGGGATGGAAGCTGTTATGCCAAAATTGGACACCAAATGTAACATTGGTGATAGACTTTGCTGTTTTTGGGATGGAAGCTGTTATGCCGAAATCGGACACCAGATGTAACATGGGTGATAGACTTGGCAGTTCTTGGGATGGATGCTACTATGCCGAAATCGGGCACCGGATGTAACATGGGTGATAGACTTGGCTGTTTTTGCGATAGAAGCTGTTATGCCGAAATCAGACACCGGATGTAACATGGGTGATAGACTTGGCAGTTTTTGGAATGGAAGCTGTTATGCCGAAATCGGGCACCGGATGTAACATGGGTGATAGACTTAGCTGTTTTTGCGATAGAAGCTGTTATGCCGAAATCAGACACCGGATCTAACATGGGTGATAGACTTGGCAATTTTTGGGATTAATGCTGTTATGCCGAAATCGGGCACCAGATGTAACATGGGTGATAA
>NC_035177.2:241506-288500 GCF_001659605.2 Manihot esculenta | reverse complement strand
CTATATGAAATGCAAGTTGGACCTCTAAACACAACTTTAGTGCTCTATCTATAAACCATTGTGTGTCAAATGGCTATGGATAAGCTAACACCTCCCCTATTTAGCTCGAGGTCAAGCTAGCACCTCCCCTGAAGTTAATTAAACTTGGAATGATACAATTTAAGCTAATGGTTGCTCTATTTCTATCTGTAGGTTTTGGAATGTGACAATTCTCCCCTCCTTTTTAAAAAAGGAATTTCGTCCTCGAAATTTACCTATCATGAATAGCTGGGGGTGTTGTTGTTCTCATTAATTCCTCACTTTCCCATGTAGCTTCCTCTGTTTTGTGGTTTCTCCAAAGAACCTTCACTAATGGAATCTGCTTATTCCTCAACTCCTTATTCTCGTGCTATAATCTTCACTGGTTCCTCCTCATAAGTCAATCAGGTTGAATATCAAATTGTCTCAGAGAGATGACATGAGAAGGATCAGATCTGTATCTTCTCAGCATGGATACATGGAAGACATTATGTATCTTATCTAATCCAGGGGGTAATGCTAACCTGTAGGGCTACCGGACCTACACGTTCAATTATCTAATGGACCGATAAACCTAGGACTTAACTTTCCCTTTTTGCCAAATCTGAGCACCCTTTCCATGGAGAGACTTTAAGAAATACTTTATCTCCAACTTCATATGCTATTCATTTTCTCTTCAAATCTGCATAGACTTCTGTCTATCTGAAGCTGCTTTCAACCTTTCCTTGATAGTTCTCACTTTCTCTTCTGTTTCCCTCACCAAGTCTGGACCTATCACTTTAGCTTCACTGAGTTCTGTCCAGCACAATGGAGTTCTACATTTTCCTTCCATACAATGCTTATAAGGTGCCATTTTGATACTTGCTTGATAACTGTTGTTGTATGCAAATTCAAACCAATGGAAGGTATCTCTCCCAGCTCCCTTCGAATTCAATAACACAACTTCTAAGCATATCTTCCAGTTTTGAATTACCCTTTCAGATTGCCCATCTGTTTGAGGATGAAAAGCTACTAAATTCAACTTAGTACCCAGTGCTTCATGCAATTTCTCCAAAATCTGGATGTGAACCTCGGGTTCCTATCTGAAATAATGGAAAGAGGTACTCCATGTAATCGAACTATTTCAGTGATATATATTCTGTATATTTCTCCAATGAGTAATCAGTTCTCACTGGCAAGGAAGAAATGAGCTGACTTAGTCAATCTATCTACAATCACCATATGGCATCTTTTTTCCTTGGTGTCAGTGGTAACCACAAAAAATCCATAGTGACCTATCCCACTTCCATTCTGGTATGGAAATAGGGTGTAAAAGACCAGATGGAACTTGATGCTCAGCTTTCACCTGCTGACAAGTCAGACATGTAGCCACAAATTCAACTATATCTTTCTTCATACCTGGCCACCAATAATGCAGTTTCAAATCTTGATACATTTTATTGCTGCCAGGATGCATAGCATATGAACTACTGTGTGCTTCCTCCAGAATGTTCTTCCTCAGGTCATCAACATTAGGTACACATATTCTGCCTTCATAATACAAATAGCCATCATCCTGAACCACATGTTTCTGCTTTTTCCCCTCTTGGACTTGCTTTATCCACAAAGCTGTTTCAGTATCCCCTTTCTGTGCTTCCTGGACTTGTTGAAGTAGATTGGGTCTAAGCTTTAGTTCTGCTATGATAGCCCCATTATTAGCTAAAGATAGATGGGCATTCAAAGCTCTTAAAGCAGCAAAGGATTTCCTGCTAAGTGCATCGGCTACCAGATTAGCCTTACCTGGATGATAGTCAATAATGCAATCATAATCCTTAAGCAACTCTAACCATCTTATCTGTCTCAGGTTAAGCTCCTTTTGTGTGGGCAAATATTTTAAACTTTTATGATCTGTATAGATATAACATTTTTCTCCATACAAGTAATGCCTCCATATCTTTAATGCAAAGACTATGGCTGCTAACTCTAAATCATGGGTAGGGTAGTTCTTCTCATGTGGCTTTAATTGTCTTGAAGCATAAGCAACTACCTTCCCCTCCTGCATGAGTACACAACCCAGTCCATTATGTGAGGCATCACTGTAGATCACAAAATCTTTACCCGATTCTGGCTGTGTAAGGACAGGTGCCTCTGTAAGCATCTTTTTAAGCTTTTCAAAACTCTTCTGGCATTTGTCATCCCAGTCATACTTAACATTCTTATGCAGCAATTTAGTCAACGGGGCAACAATGATTGAAAATCCCTTTACAAACCGCCTATAGTATCCAGCCAAACCTAGAAAACTCCTAATCTCTGCTATGTTCTTAGGTGGTTTCCACTCAAGGATAGCTTCTATCTTTTTAGGGTCTACTCTGATTCCTTCAGCTGACACAACATGCCCAAGAAAGGATATATCATTCAGCCAAAACTCACATTTACTAAGCTTGGCATAAAGTTGTTTCTCTCTCAGAGTCTGTAATACTATTCTCAAATGTTGATCATGTTCTTCCTTAGTCTTTGAGTATATCAAGATGTCATCTATGAACACTACAACAAACTGATCCAGGTAGGGATGAAAGATGCGGTTCATTAGATCCATGAAAGCTGCAGGAGCATTAGTTAACCCAAAAGGCATAACAAGAAATTCATAGTGTCCATATCGGGTTCTAAAAGCAGTTTTAGAGACATCTGTTTCTTTTATCTTCAACTGATGATAACCCGATCTCAAATCAATTTTAGAAAAGACACTGGCTCCTTTTAGCTGATCAAACAAGTCATCTATTCGGGGCAAAGGGTATTTATTTTTAATTGTCACCTTATTTAATTGCCTGTAATCTATACACAATCTTAGTGTCCCATCCTTCTTTTTTACAAACAATACAGGTGCGCCCCAAGGTGAGATACTAGGTCGTATGAAACCCTTGTCAAGCAATTCTTGTAATTGTATTTTTAACTCTTTTAGTTCAGTAGGTGCCATCCTATAAGGAGCAATAGAGATAGGTGCGGTGCCTGGTATAACATCTATGGCAAATTCCACCTCTCTCTCTGGTGGTAACCCAGGAAGATCATCAGGAAAAACATCAGAGAAATCACACACTGTGGATATGTCATGCACACCTGGATTCTCCTTTTTGGTTTCAAGTGCACAAACAAGGTAGGCTTCACAACCCTTACTGATTAATCTCCTAGCTGTAGCGGCCGATATAATATTAGACAGGTAATCTGATCTCTCCCCTACAACTACCACATCATGATCTGCAAGTGTTTTTAATGTAATTCTTTTTTATCTACAATCTACTATTACCCGATGCTTAGATAACCAGTCCATGCCAAGGATTACATCAAATTCTCTAAAGGGTAACTCTATCAAATCACCATGGAAAGTCTGACCATGGATGGATATAGGACAATCCCTATATACTTTACTCACTATCACACTATGACCAAGGGGGTTGGTTACTATTATATCTTGGTTTAGAGAATCTGCCTGTAATTTCCCCTCATTGACAATGGGTAAACATATGTATGAATGTGTTGATCCTGGGTCTATCAATGCATGCACAGGTTTATCAAAGATTGAGAATGTACCAACAATCACGTTTGGGGAGTCTCTGTCCTCTTTAGCCCTGATGGCAGATGCTCTAGCAGGTGTTCTGAAGTCTGGTCTATCTACTGTTTCAGACACCCTTTGACTGGCTGAAGTTGCCCCTTGATTACCTCTACCCCTTCCTCTTCCTCTAGATCCAGCAGGAATAGGCCTCTCTATAGGTGGTGCTGATGATACCTGTCCCCTAGGACAGTCTCTCATAAGATGCTCAGTGGATCCACACCTGAAGCATGCCCCTGTTAGTTTTCTGCAGGGTCCCAAATGCCTTCTACCACAGTGCTCACATATAGGGTATTGTCCCCTGCCTGCACTTCCTGAACTGGCTACAGAAGTACTAGTTTGCTGCCCAAACCTCCCTGCAAAACTCTGCGCTAGTGGCTGCCTTTGTCTTTGTACTTGACTCTGCCGTGATGACTGAGCACCTCTTTGTCTCTTCATAGGTGCTTGAGAGGCTGAGGATTGCCCCTGCATCTGGGTTTGCCCTCTCTTCTGTTGCCCTTTCTGTCTCCAGCTCTGTTCTTCTTCTTTTATCTTCTCTATATTCAACGCTGCATTTACTAGAGTAGAGAACTCTTTGATGGAATGGGCTGCCAAAAGCACCCTAATGTCATTATGCAAACCCTGCTCAAATTTCTTACATTTAGCTTCCTTTGTAGGCACCATTTCCCGAGCATACTTACTCAGTCTGATGAAATCTTTTTCATACTCGCTAACAGTCATCCTGCCCTGTCTCAAATATAGGAACTCTCTTCTCTTCTCATCCATATATAAATCTCCTATATACTTCTTTCGAAACTCAGCCAGAAAGAATTCCCAAGTCCGCTGCTCAGATTGAACTATCTGTGATGTGGTGTCCCACCACTGATAGGCCTCTTCTTGTAACAAAGCAACTGCACAAGCCACACTGTCTGGTGGTGTGCACTGAAGCTGCTGCAACACTCTCTCTGTACTTTGCAGCCAGTACTCTGCTACTGGAGCATCATCTTCTCTTCTGCCTTTGAAATCCATAGCTCCATATTTTCTAAGCTTGTCTATTGGTGGTCTAGCAGGAGCCTGCATAGGTACTGCAACTGGTGGTGGCACCTGAGGTGCTGCCCTTGAAACTCGTCTAAACATATCTGCCAGCTGTTGTAAAAATGCATCCTGTCCTAGCCTATCTTCACCAGGAGGGGCTGGTGCAACTGCTGGCTCAATGGGTTCTGAGGGGGCATGACTTCCCACCTCCTCATCTATAGCACGTTGTGATTCCTCAGACATCCTCTGTAAACAATTAAAAACACAAAATAGGCCTACATCAATTTTACAGAGATACATCATAACCTTGACACATTTGGCATGTACATTAATTATGCTATATCCTAGAACCGCCTAAACCTCTGCTTTGATACCAAAAATGTAACACCCCTTACCCGTCTATAAAATAACTTAGTAAAGGATGCCACATACTATACTATATGCAATTACATATGTGGACTTAAGATAGCTTTGACCTTATAAATTGTTCTTTAGTTTGTTTAAATGCATGTTGATTCACAAAATAATTTTAAATGGAGAAACCGCAAAAGTCTCCCCTGTTTATTAGCAATTATCCCTGTGAAAACTAGTCATAAAATTTCAATATTTACTCATTTCACACTATTAAAACCACAAATAGAACATAATAACTTAAAATAGTAAACACATTTGTTTATATTCATACTATTTACAATACTCATTTACAGACTCTTGGTAGACTATTAATGTACATGCCAAACATAAACAACCTCTGGACAAATCTTGTGAACAACTGGTTATGATGATGTCTCTGTGCTGATGCAGAACCAGACCTCCTAACTGTTGCTTCCTCTATTTATTACCTGCGCATGGAAAAGTCCAATGCGCTGAGCTTATGCCCAGTGGGTGAATAACAACATATATACTCATTCACATATAATAGGAATAATCATGACATATATAATGAAATCATGTTATATAAAAGCACATAAATATTTTATGTGTCAGTGGACAAATCAGGTCACTAAATTTTATAGCAGTAAGATTATTCATATTTTTGTAACCATCTTGTATGCATGCTAGCAAAGCATTAACAAGTCATATAATTAAATCTTAGCCCCTATAAACTCTTCGTAGGATCAACTAGCTAGATAAGGGAAAACTGTATCTGTATAGCACAAAGTGGCAAACTGTATGGCCCGGGGGCCGAATGTTGTGCCTGTATGGCTAAAAAGCCGGGAAACTGTATGACACATAATGTGTCGATAAGATCATATCATGTAGCCCATTAGGGCGCAGTACTGCTAAACTGTATATGGCATGCCATACCCTTATGCTATCTATGACTCCCACTAAGGTTTACTAGGGCCAAGAATACATATTTACATGTTAAAGATTTATTGGTATCAAACTTATTCATTTAGATGCATACCCTGTTGAAACAAGCAAATATGTCAATAAAAAGGAGTCCTTAGGAGCATACATATGTGTGTAATAGACCATCTTCATTCATGAACACAATATTCAGTCATGAACATATTACTATTTCATCAAGAACATGTATGCAAATTTTTAGTCTATTAAGCTAGCACGTGCATAAAGCAGGCATGTCAATCTCTTTTAGGTCAATATTTACAATTAGGTTTGTTTCTGCCTGAGATTGTATTATATTTTTAAGTATCTTGTGGACATAATTAGACTCACCTTTCTTCATGAACTTTGTGTATTTATGTCTTAGCTTTCTAAAAAGATATATTACATCTAATTCTGACCTTTCTAACTTAAGTTATGAATTTTTCTTTGCAAGCTGCTCAATCAGGTCCTAACCAGTACAGTTTTGGTATCTGTTTTTAATCTAACAAAACCTATCATATGCATACATTTGCATACAGATTCAAACTTAACTTTCTTGTACAAAGTTTTAGGTATACTTTTCAGAGTTCATTTGGCACTGGTTTTAATTCATTTCATTGAGTAAATCATTAGTTATGGTCTAGGAGATACATACTGCTCCGGATGCACAATTCCCTGTGACCAGCTTAGGTTCACTAGCAATTTTCACATACTTAGCTACAGATTCAGAATTTGGTCACTTCATGAAAGTTTGAGATTTGTGTCTTAGCTTTCATTTGATATATGTTAGGCTTAATTTCAATGATCACACAATAAGTTATGAGGCTTCTAACACAAACTGTCCTGTTGGAACCTATTCTGCCAGTTTTATGTTTTTGGCTTCCATGTTGTATCTATGTACTTTAAGCCTTCCAATCATCATTTCAACATTCATAACACAAATCCATACTATCAAGAGAACATTTCCAGCAACCAAAACCAATCCCTAACTTTACATATTCATGAAAAACTCAAAGGAAAAACAGAACTTCATACAATCACCAAACCTTTTGCAAATTCTTTTCAAAATCTTTTGGTACACCTTAGTTACTCTTTTTCCTTGCCTTTCCCCTTTGATGTACCTTCCTCCTTTTGAGTTTGTTCTTTACAAAGAATAAGAAAAACAGGAGCTTTAATTCATTTGACAACATATAATTAATTAAAAACATGAAAGAACATGTTTACCTAGCCTAGTTTTCAATTCCTACCACTTACCACTTAAGTACCTTAACTTATCTTCTTCTTTCCTTTCTTTCCTTTCTTTCTATGGTTCCTTTGCTGGTTATAACACCTAAGAACAAATTTTGCATGAGTGAAGACTTTGTCTTTTTGGAGAAATATGGTGGAGATGAAAGATAAGAAAGCAAAAGCCTTTTTCTCTTTCCTTTTGGTGTAGCCACGGCAAGGATGGAGCAATTGAAGACAACTTTCCATTTCATGCTTAGTCATGCATGGCTAGGTGTCAAATGGTGGGTTAGGTGTAAATGTAGAAAAAGGTGGAGGGCAAACTTGGAATTTTACTTTTAAACTTTCCATATTCACACTTTCACCTACTAAACTTTTCCACATGTTTCAATTTAGTTTTTAAACTTTCAATATTCATAGATTGACCTACTAAACTTACATTTTTAACATTTAGAAGTTCATTTCATTTAAGCAAGCACGTCGGTTTTAGTAAGCACCTCAAGCTAGCACGTCGGGAAACCCTTAAGCACCTCCCGATAGCAACTTGATTCCGACCTGCTTATCGCATTAGATGCTTTATTTTAAGATATATCTGTTTTCTTATTTGAGCTTCCAATGATTCAGTTATTATAGCTTCAAGATATTAAAATACTATTAGTGGTCATTCTTATTTTAACTCTATCTGTGCATGTATAACTCTATATGAAATGCAAGTTGGACCTCTAAACACAACTTTTAGTGCTCTATCTATAAACCAATTGTGTGTCAAATGGCTATGGATAAGCTAACACCTCCCCTATTTAGCTCGAGGTCAAGCTAGCACCTCCCCTGAAGTTAATTAAACTTGGAATGATACAATTTAAAGCTAATGGTTGCTCTATTTCTATCTGTAGGTTTTGGAATGTGATAAAAACACTCGGGGGCAAACTGTGGCAACCAAGCCACCATGCAGGAGGTTCGGCGGCCGAATGAACTTTCGGCTGCCGAACCTAAGTTCATCCAGAACTCAGCTTCAACGGCAAACCATCTCCTTCTTCCCTTCAATTTCTCCAAACAGGCCTATTTCAACTATTCAACACACATATACTCAAGTATATGTTCACAGGGGTCCAAAACTAGCTAATAACCCCAAACAACAAAACAAACATAACACATAAACATGTATACATGCATAAATCATCAAAACTACTATTAATAACCTAAGCATGCATCTCTTTCCTTTATCCCCATAAAACCTTCAGAAAACATATAACAAGGTCCAGATCTTCCCTTACCTCTATAAACAGGAAGATGAACGTTCTGAATCCAAGGAAAACAGATCAACTCTTCTTCAACCTTACTAACTCTCAAAAGCTTCACTTTTGCTTCAACACTCTCATAATCTCTTGAACACTAGCAAACTCCTACATGATCTGCTCACACTCAGCAAATAAATCATGGGAGACGTGGCCAAGCTTCTGGCAACAAGTTGGACATAACACCTGTCCAAAATGCTGACTAAGGATGCCCAAAAACTGGCTGGCCAACTCAGTTTCGGCTACCCAATCGCATGCACAATCATGCAACATTCGGGGGCCGAACTTACCTTCGGAAACCGAACCTTGAGCACTTTCGGCGGCCGAACTTACCTTCGGCGGCCGAACTTGGCTCATTTGCCTTGGTTCAGTTCAACTCAAAACTCACGTCCATTAACCGTAAAACATCAACACAAATCACACCACTTAGTAAAACATAAATCCTACCTGTTTTATTGAATTCCGACACCCCGGATTCCACCAGACAACAGGAATTCCGGCGCCGGACTCTAGCCGGGTATTACATTCTCCCCCCCTTAAGAACATTCGTCCTCGGATGTTCCTAAAACAAACAACAATCACAACAAAAGGAGGAAACGAACCTCAAAACAGATGTGGATACTGCTGGAGCATAGACTCCCGCGTCTCCCACGTGCACTCTTCTAGGTTATGGTGGTTCCACAAAACTTTCACCATCGAAATCTCCTTGTTCCTTAGCTGTCTGATCTGTGTGTCCAGAATCCGTACTGGCTGCTCTACATAGGTGAGATCCCCTAGAATCTCCACATCAGGCTCACTAATAACCTGATCCGGATCTGACACAAATTTCCGTAGCATAGAAACATGAAACACCGGGTGAATCCTCTCCATAGAAGTAGGTAAATCTAGCTTATATGATACATTTTCGATCCTCTGTAAAATCTCAAAGGGTCCAATGTATCGTGGAGCTAACTTACCTTTCTTCCCAAAACGAACCACTCCTTTCATTGGAGACACTTTTAGCAATACCCAATCTCCCTCCTGAAACTCTAACAGTTTCCTGCGAATATCTGCATAGCTCTTCTGTCTATTCTGAGCTGTTATGATCCTCTCCCTGATTACTGGCACTGTTCTACTGGTAATTTCTATCAACTCCGGTCCGGCAAGAGCTTTCTCTCCTACCTCTTCCCAGCAAACAGGTGATCTACACTTCCTCCCATATAATGCTTCATAAGGAGCCATCCCAATGCTAGCATGATGACTATTATTGTAGGCAAACTCCACCAAAGGTAGATGCTGCCTCCAAGAACCGCCAAAGTCTAGCACACACATTCTGAGCATATCCTCTATGGTCTGGATGGTCCTCTCTGACTGTCCATCAGTCTGTGGGTGGAAAGCAGTACTAAAATCTAATCTCGTGCCCATAGCACTCTGCAGACTTCGCCAGAATCTGGAGGTAAACTAAGGTCCTCTGTCTGAAACTATAGACACTAGAACTCCATGTAATCTCACTATCTCATTCAAATACACCTGTGCCAACTTATCCACAGAATAGTTACTCCTAACTGGAATGAAATGAGCAGATTTCGTGAGTCTGTCCACAATCACCCATATAGAGTCTATCCTGTTGGATGTTGCCGGTAAGCCCACTACGAAATCCATAGCTATGTTTTCCCATTTCCATTCTGGAATCGACAGTGGGTTAAGCATTCCAGCCAGCTTCTGATGTTCTAACTTCACCCTCTGACAAGTCTCACAGGCTGTCACAAACTGCGCCACTTCCTTTTTCATGGCTGGCCACCAATACACTCTCTTTAGGTCTCGATACATCTTGGTGGCTCCTGGGTGAACACTATACCTCGCATTATGAGCTTCCCTCATAATGTTTTCCTTCAGACTACTATTATCTGGTACACAAAGTCGACTTCCAAAACGAAGGATCCCTTTACTGTCAAATCTGAACTCTGCACTGTTGCCTGACTGAACAGTCCTGGCAATTTTCATCAACTCAGGGTCCTCGTGCTGTCTCTGTGCTATCTGCTCCAGAAACACTGGTGTCACTCTCATCTGTGTTATCAACGCACCTGTACCAGACAACTCTAGCTGTAACCCCTCATCGATGAGCTTGTACAGCTCCATCACTACTGGTCTCCGCTCTGCTGCTATATGAGATAAACTGCCTAGTGACTTCCGACTTAAGGCGTCTGCCACAACATTCGCCTTACCCGGATGATACTGGATCTTACAATCATAATCACTAAGCAATTCTACCCATCTTCTCTGTCTCAAATTCAGTTCTCTCTGGCTCAAGATGTATTGTAAACTCTTGTGATCAGTGAAGATCTCGCATTTAACTCCGTAGAGGTAATGCCTCCACATCTTGAGTGCAAAGATAACTGCTGCCATCTCAAGGTCATGGGTGGGGTAATTCAACTCGTGCTTCTTTAATTGTCTGGAAGCATAAGCAATCACCCTATCCTGCTGCATCAGAACACAACCCAATCCCACTCGAGACGCATCACAGAACACTGTGAAATCCTTGTCACTAACAGGCAGAGCTAGCACTGGTGCTGTAGTCAATCTCCTCTTGAGCTCCTCAAAGCTCTCTTCACACTGGTCTGACCAGATAAACTTCTGGTTCTTCTGAGTCAGTTTGGTCATAGGAGCTGCTATCTTCGAGAAATTTTGTACGAACCTCCTGTAGTAACCTGCCAGTCCCAGAAAGCTTTTAATCTCAGTCACTGTAGTAGGTCTGGGCCAGTTAGCTACAGCCTCAACCTTCCTGGGGTCTACCTCAATCCCATCTGCTGATACTACATGTCCCAAGAAGGAAATGCTCCTCAACCAAAACTCACTCTTGGAGAACTTGGCATATAAACCATGCTCTCTCAGTGTCTGCAGCACTATCCTCAGATGCTGGGCATGTTCCTCTGCATCTCTGGAGTACACTAAGATGTCATCAATAAAAACAATCACAAAGTGATCCAGAAACTCGCTGAAAACTCTATTCATGAGATCCATGAATGCTGCAGGGGCATTAGTCAACCCGAACGGCATCACTAAGAACTCATAGTGCCCATATCTGGTCCGGAATGTTGTCCTAGGCACATCTGTCTCTCTGACTCTCAACTGATGATACCCGGATCTCAGATCTATTTTAGAGAAACAACCTGCTCTAGCTAGCTGGTCAAATAGATCATCAATCCTAGGCAGAGGATATCAATTCTTGGTAGTGACCTTGTTTAACTGTCTGTAGTCAATACAAAGTCTGAGGGATCCATCCTTCTTTTTGACAAAAAGTACTGGAGCACCCCAAGGTGAGGTACTAGGGCGGATGAAACCCTTATCTACCAAGTCCTGTAACTGCTCTTTTAATTCTTTTAACTCTGCTGGCGCCATCCGGTAGGGAGGAATAGAGATAGGTCTGGTATCAGGCAGCAATTCTATTTCAAACTCTATCTCCCTACCAGGTGGTAGTCCTGGAAGTTCGTCTGGGAAAACATCAAGAAACTCTCGAACTACTGGTACTGCGGCTGGTTCCCTAACCTGACTGTCTAGCTCTCTCACATGAGCTAGAAACCCCTAACAACCCCTCCTAAGCAAACGACGAGCCTGAAGGGCTGAAATCATACCTCTGGGTGTACCTCTCCTGTCTCCTCTGAAGACACACTCTGACCCATCCTGGTCTCTGAGACTCACTATCTTCTCTCTACAGTCCAAAGTAGCACTATATGCAGATAGCCAATCCATCCCTAGAATGACATCAAAATCTGTCAAATCTAGAACCACAAGGTCAGCTGGAAGGCATCTACCCTCTATGAATACTGGACTGAAACGACAGACTGACACTGCCACTGATGGGTCACATCTAAGTCCACTGACCCAGAGAGGATACTCTAACTCAGAACTGATCAAACCCAATCTCTCTATGGCTCTCGAAGCAATAAAGGAATGAGAAGCACCGGGGTCCATCAAAGCATACACATCTGAACACCCAATGATGAGATTACCTGACACCACTGTGTTCGACATGTTAGCCTCCTCCTGAGTCATGGTGAAAATCCGTGCTGGGGCTACAGGATTTCCACCTCGGGAACCTGCTGCTGAAGTAGAGGCTGCCCCTCTCCCTCTACCTCTACCACTACCCTGAGGCATAGCTGAAGCTACTGGCTGCCCTACTGGCTGTGCTACACTGCCTGAACTCATCTGCTGGGAAGGTGCCACAAAAGTCACCTGAGGACACTCTCGAGCAATATGCCCTTCCTGTCCACATCTAAAACAAGCTGTAGATCCCAACTGACAAGTTCCTCTGTGTGGTCTCCCACATCTCCTACATGCTGGAACAGCTGTGCCAGAGCTTGAGCCACTACCCATTCCCAGACCTGACTTGACTTTACTCCAGAACCCTTTCCTTGTTCCTCTCGCTCTATCCCATCTCTTACTGCCTGTAGAACCTGAACTGGGGGCCTTAGAACCCGAAGCCTGTGCCTTTGACTGTTTCTGAATATTGGCACTAGCTTCCATCTTCCTGGCTGCATCTATAATAGAGTGAAAACTCTCCTTTTCTGCTGGAAGGATCAAAGAAGAATACCTGGGATGAAGTCTCATGGTATATCTCCTCGCCTTCTTCTGATCAGTATCATAGGCCTGACCTACGTACTGAAGCAGATCCAGGAACTTATCTGTGAACTCATCAACAGTCATCTCATTTGTTTGTCTCAACTGTTCAAACTCAATTATCTTCATCTCCCTAGAACTATCAGGAAAAGCCCACCCTGCAAACTCATTAGCGAACTCTCCCCACGACATACTGTTCATTCTGGGCTCTATATAGTTCTTAAACCATTCTCGAGCCTTCTTACACTTCAGTGTAAATCCTGCCATCTCTATGGCTCTACTGTCATCTGTACCCAACTCATCAGTGATCATCTTCACAAATCTCAGGTACTCAAATGGATCATCTCCTGTGTTAAACTTAGGAGCATCCAATTTAAGGTACTCAGTCATCTTTACCTTACTTCCAGATGAACTAGATGGAAACATTTGGGCAACAGGGACTACTGGTTCTGTTTGTGGTGGTGGAGGTACTGGTTCATTTATTTCTGGGTGTGCTGCACTTGGATGTATAGGGGAGGGTGGATACATAGGATATGGTGGATATGATGGGTAATAGTGAGGATATGGCATATATGGCATGTATGTAGGATATGGGTCAAAGCGAGAGTACTCCGACATACCCTCCATCGGATACTCTGGATCCTGAAAAACAGCTGGATAATCAAATCCTGAGGCCTGAACACCTCCCAGTGATTCTCCCATACCTTCATCCATAGACGGATCAGTCTCCATAGCCTCCCTCTCTTCCTCTGATCTACCTCCTCTAACTACTCCTCTTCTGCTCTCGTCCACAGACCTTCTAGGGTCTATTGACATGCCTTCCCTGCTAGATCTTTGCGACCTTGCCCTTGGCAATGCAGGAGGACGAGCAGCTACTCCCTCACTATCTGATGGGACTCAAGTCAATCGAGCTGATCGACGAGAGCTTAACCTGTGCATGCACTATCTCTGTCTGTACCCCTGACTAGAGCTGGCTCTAGATGGGTTATCTCATACCTGTTAAGCCTGGTTTTTCACATACTCAGCAAAATATATACATAAACAGATCATGTACAAAAACCAAAGATTTACAACACAACTATGTCAAGCACAATTCTAACTGTAAACACAACTAACACATCTCTTTAATATTACATGTCCACTCTAAGTTATTACAAGTTTCTTCTCTTATCTCTGAACTCTTCTGACCTTTCCCTGTACACTGTAATCCTGCAAGACTGGGATTAAGGGAGTGGGATGAGCTCTATAGCCCAGTGAGTAGAATAACAAAATCAATCATAAAATATGATCTCATGGAATGCGTCATAACACAGACAAGCCACATCAAGAGTAAATCTGTCACCAAATAGCCTCAGTAACTTCCGTGCCAGGGCGTAGAATCGAGCACCTGGTCTTCCTGTCATATATGTATATGTGTGTATAACACCTCTGTACTTACCGTTGCCAGGGCGTAGTCAAAGGCTCCTGGACTTTACTATACCTGCCAGGGCGTAGTCAAAGGCTCCTGGTCTTAACTCAGAGACTATTGGATCATTCAGCATTTACTCACACCAACAATTAACAATGCAATGCAACATATTCGTGAATACTAATGCAGGCACCCTACTTGCATAATCATGATGCATGAGATATGCTAAAACATTCCATTGTTTCATTAAAAGTATTAAGTTTCGTTCCACTCACCTCTGGCTCTGGACTGACTCTGCAGGTTCAGTAAACTCTGGAGCAGTACTCACTGCTGCTCTCTCTGGTTCCTCTGGTCTGTATAAACATATAAAGACTTAAATGAGGGACCAAACTATCTTAAATGAACTACCCAAGAAACCCCTTATTCTCACTCTAAAACTCATGCAAAACATGCAAAAGAAAAGCTGGACAGAACACTTTCGGCGGCAGGTTCGGCGGCCGAATGTCCTTTCCAGAGACGAAACTCAAGCACCTTCGGCGGCACCTTCGGCGGCCGAATCCCCCAAACAGAGCCGAACATGCGAAAACACTCAGGGGCAAGCTGTGGCAACCAAGCCACCATGCAGGAGGTTCGGCGGCCGAATGAACCTTCGGCTGCCGAACCTGAGTTCATCCAGAACTCAGCTTCAATGGCAAACCATCTTCTCCTTCCCTTCACCCACTCAAAACATATATACTCCAACTCCTCACCTCAACACACATATACTCAAGTATATGATCACAGGGTCCAAAACTATCTAATAACCCCAAACACAAAACAAACATAACACATAAACATGTATACATGCATAAAACATCCAAATCACCCTTTATCACCTCAACATGCATCTCTCTCCACAACTGCCATAAAACCTACAGAAAACACATAAACAGGTTCAAGAGCATTACTTACCTCCTGTAACAAGAAGATGAACACTCTGAACTAAGGAAAACGGACCAACTCTTCTCACACTCTCAACTTCTCAAAACCTTTAGCTTTTGTTTCAACCTTTCAAAACCTTGGACAAAACACACTTCAATCTTCTGTATGAACAGCTCAATATTACTTGCAGATTAGTCATGAGGACGTGGCCTATTCCATGGCAAGAATCTGAGGCCAACATCTGTCAAAAGCCATGACTCAGCTAGCTGGCCAACTCATCGTCGGCTGCCCAATCACATGCAAGACCATGCAACGTTCGGGGGCCGAACTTGAAAGCCGAACATGGAGCACTTTCGGCGGCCGAACTTACCTTCGGCGGCCGAACTTGGCTCAACTGCCTTAGGTCAATTTCAACTCAATGCTCACTTCCATTAACCTTAAAACAGCAAAGTAAAACATAAATCCTACCCGTTATAGAATTCCGATACCCTGAATTCCACCGGACAACAGGAATTCCGGTACCGGATTCTAGCCGGGTATTACATTCTCCCCCCCTTAAGAACATTCGTCCTCGGATGTTCATAAAACAAACAAAGACATAACAAAAGGAGGAAACGAACCTCAAAACAGATGTGGATACTGCTGGAGCATAGACTCCCGCGTCTCCCACGTGCACTCTTCTAGGTTATGGTGGTTCCACAAAACTTTCACCATCGGAATCTCCTTGTTCCTTAGCTGTCTGATCTGTGTGTCCAGAATCCGTACTGGCTGCTCTACATAAGTGAGATCCCCTAGAATCTCCACATCAGGCTCACTAATAACCTGATTCGGATCTGACACAAATTTTCGTAGCATAGAAACATGAAACACCGGGTGAATCCTCTCCATAGAAGTAGGCAAATCTAGCTTATATGATACATTTCCGATCCTCTGTAAAATCTCAAAGGGTCCAATGTATCGTGGAGCTAACTTACCTTTCTTCCCAAAACGAACCACTCCTTTCATTGGAGACACTTTTAGCAATACCCAATCTCCCTCCTGAAATTCTAACAGTTTCCTGCGAATATCTGCGTAGCTTTTCTGTCTACTCTGTGCTATTCTGATTGTTTCTCTGATTACTGGTTCTGTTTTACTGGTAAGTTCTATCAACTCTGGTCGGGCAAGAGCTTTCTCTCCTACCTCTTCCCAGCAAACAGGGGATCTGCATTTTCTCCCATATAATGCTTCATAAGGAGCCATCCCAATGCTAGCATGATGACTGTTATTGTAGGCAAACTCTACCAAAGGTAGATGCTGCCTCCAAGAACCGCCAAAGTCTAACACACACATTCTGAGCATGTCCTCTATGGTCTGGATGGTCCTCTCTGACTGTCCATCAGTCTGTGGGTGAAAAGCAGTACTAAAATCTAATCTCGTGCCCATAGCACTCTGCAAACTTCGCCAGAATCTGGAGGTAAACTGCGGTCCTCTGTCTGAAACTATAGACACTGGGACTCCATGCAATCTCACTATCTCATCCAGATACACCTGTGCTAACTTATCCACAGAATAGTTACTCCTAACTGGAATGAAATGAGCAGATTTCGTGAGTCTGTCCACAATCACCCATATAGAGTCTATCCTGTTGGATGCTGCTGGTAAGCCCACGACGAAATCCATAGCTATGTTTTCCCATTTCCATTCTGGAATCGGCAGTGGGTTAAGCATTCCAGCCGGCTTCTGATGTTCTAATTTCACCCTTTGACAAGTCTCACAGGCTATCACAAACTGCGCCACTTCCTTTTTCATGGCTGGCCACCAATACATTCTCTTTAGGTCTCGATACATCTTGGTGGCTCCTGGGTGAACACTATATCGTGCATTATGAGCTTCCCTCATAATGTCTTCCTTCAGACTGCTATTATCTGGTACACAAAGTCGACTTCCAAAACGAAGGATCCCTTTGCTGTCAAATCTGAACTCGGCACTGTTGCCTGACTGAACAGTCCTGGCAATTTTCATCAACTCAGGGTCCTCGTGCTATCTCTGTGCTATCTGCTCCAGAAACACTGGTGTCACTCTCATCTGTGCTATCAACGCACCTGTACCAGACAACTCTAGCTGTAACCCCTCATCGATGAGCTTGTAAAGCTCCATCACTACTGGTCTCCGCTCTGCTGCTATATGAGATAAACTGCCTAGTGACTTCCGACTTAAGGCGTCTGCCACAACATTCGCCTTACCCGGATGATACTGGATCTTACAATCATAATCACTAAGCAATTCTACCCATCTTCTCTGCCTCATATTCAGTTCTCTCTGGCTCTAGATGTATTGTAAACTTTTATGATCAGTGAAGATCTCGCATTTAACCCCATAGAGGTAATGCCTCCACATCTTGAGTGCAAAGATAACTGCTGCCATCTCAAGGTCATGGGTGGGGTAATTCAACTCGTGCTTCTTCAACTGCCTCGAAGCATAAGCAATCACCCTATACTGCTGCATCAGAACACAACCCAATCCCACTCGAGACGCATCACAGAATACTGTGAAATCCTCGTCACTAACAGGCAGAGCTAACACTGGTGCTGTAGTCAATCTCCTCTTGAGCTCCTCAAAGCTCTCTTCACACTGATCTGACCAGATAAACTTCTGGTTCTTCTGAGTCAGTTTGGTCATAGGAGCCGCTATCTTTGAGAAATCCTGTACGAACCTCCTGTAGTAACCTGCCAGTCCCAGAAAGCTTTTAATCTCAGTCACTGTAGTGGGTCTGGGCCAGTTAGCTACAGCCTCAACCTTCTTGGGATCTACCTCAATACAATCTGCTGACACTACATGTCCCAAGAAAGAAATGCTCCGCAACCAAAACTCACACTTCGAGAACTTGGCATACAAACCATGCTCTCTCAGTGTCTGCAGAATTATCCGCAGATGATGGGCATGCTCTTCTGCATTTCTGGAATACACTAAGATGTCATCAATAAAACAATCACAAAGTGATCCAGAAACTCGCTGAAAACTCTATTCATGAGATCCATGAATGCTGCAGGGGCATTAGTCAACCCGAACGGCATCACTAAGAACTCATAGTGCCCATATCTGGTCCTAAATGCTGTTTTAGGCACATCTGCCTCCCTGACTCTCAACTGATGATACCCGGATCTCAGATCTATTTTAGAGAAACAACCTGCTCCAGCTAGCTGGTCAAATAGATCATCAATCCTAGGCAGAGGATATCTATTCTTGGTAGTGACCTTGTTTAACTGTCTGTAGTCAATACAAAGTCTGAGGGATCCATCCTTCTTTCTGACAAAAAGTACTGGAGCACCCCAAGGTGAGGTACTAGGGCGGATGAAACCCTTATTTACCAAGTCCTGTAATTGCTCTTTTAACTCTTTTAACTCTGCTGGCGCCATCCTGTAGGGAGGAATAGAGATAGGTCTGGTATCAGGCAGCAATTCTATTTCAAACTCTATCTCCCTATCAGGTGGTAGTCCTGACAAGTCGTCTGGGAACACATCTGGAAACTCTCGAACTACTGGTATTGCGGCTGGTTCCCTAACCTGACTGTCTAGTTCTCTAACATGAGCTAGAAACCCCTGACAACCCCTCCTAAGCAAATGATGAGCCTGAAGGGCTGAAATCATACCTCTGGGTGTACCTCTCCTGTCTCCTCTGAAGACATACTCTGACCCATCCTGGTCTCTGAGACTCACTATCTTCTCTCTACAGTCCAAAGTAGCACTATATGCGGATAGCCAATCCATCCCTAGAATGACATCAAAATCTGTCAAGTCTAGAACCACAAGGTCAGCTGGAAGGCATCTACCCTCTATGAATACTGGACTGAAACGACAGACTGACACTGCCACTGATGGGTCACATTTGGGTCCACTGACCCAGAGAGGATACTCTAACTCAGAACTGATCAAACCCAATCTCTCTATGGCTCTCGAAGCAATAAAGGAATGAGAAGCACCAGGGTCCATCAAAGCATACACATCTGAACACCCAATGATGAGATTACCTGACACCACTGTGTTCGACATGTTAGCCTCCTCCTGAGTCATAGTGAAAATCCGTGCTGGGGCTACAGGATTTCCACCTCGGGAACCTGCTGCTGAACTAGAGGCTGCCCCTCTCCCTCTACCTCTACCACTACCCTGAGGCATAGCTGAAGCTGCTGGCTGCCCTACTGGCTGAGCTACACTGCCTGAACTCATCTGCTGAGAAGGTGCCACAAAAGTCACCTGAGGACACTCTCGAGCAAAATGCCCTACCTGTCCACATCTGAAACAGGCTGACGATCCCAACTGACAAGCTCCTCTGTGTGGTCTCCCACATCTTCCACATACTGGAATAGCTGTGCCAGAGCTTGAGCCACTACCCATTCCCAGACCTGACTTGACTTTACTCCAGAACCCTTTCCTTATTCCTCTCGCTGTATCCCATCTCTTACTGCCTGTAGAACCTGAACTGGGGGCCTTAGAACCCGAAGCCTGTGCCTTTGATTGTTTCTGAATATTGGCACTAGCTTCCATCTTCCTAGCTGCATCTATAATAGAGTGAAAACTCTCCTTTTCTACTGGAAGGATCAAAGAAGAATACCTGGAATGAAGTCTCATGGTATATCTCCTCGCCTTCTTCTGATCAGTATCATAGGCCTGACCCACATACTGAAGCAGATCTAGGAACTTATCTGTGAACTCATCAACAGTCATCTCATCTGTTTGTCTCAACTGTTCAAACTCAATTATCTTCATCTCCCTGGAGCTATCAGGAAAAGCCCACCCTGCAAACTCATTAGCAAACTCTCCCCACGACATACTGTTCATTCTGGACTCTATATAGTTCTTAAACCATTCCCGAGCCTTCTTACACTTCAGTGTAAACCCTGCCATCTCAATGGCTCTACTATCGTCTGCACCCAACTCATCAGTGATCATCTTCACAAATCTCAGGTACTCAAATGGATCATCTCCTGTGTTAAACTTAGGAGCATCCAATTTAAGGTACTCAGTCATCTTTACCTTACTTCCAGATGAACTAGATGGAAAAATTTGGGCAACAGGGGCTACTGGTTCTGTTTGTGGTGGTGGAGGTGCTGGTTCATTTATTTCTGGGTGTGCTGCACTTGGATGTATAGGGGAAGGTGGATACATAGGATATGGTGGATATGATGGGTAATAGGGAGGATATGGTACATATGGCATGTGTGTAGGATATGGGTCAAAACGAGAGTACTCCGACATACCCTCCATCGGATACTCTGGATCCTGAAACAAGGATGGATAGCCATATCCTGAGGCCTGAACGCCTCCCTCGGACTCTCCCATACCTTCATCCATTGACGGATCAGTCTCCATGGCCTCCCTCACTTCTTCTGATCCACCTCCTCTAACTATCCCTCTTCTGCTCTCGTCTACAGACCTTCTAGGGTCTATTGACATGCCTTCCCTGCTAGATCTTTGCGACCTTGCCCTTGGCAATGCAGGAGGACGAGCAGCTACTCCCTCACTATCTGATGGGACTCTAGTCAATCGAGCTGATCGACGAGTTCCTCGCATCTTAACTCTGAAACCAACACATACTATAGCATATCAGCACATAAACACATATATCTTACTCATCAAAACACATGCATATGCATCTCATAGCATCAAAAAGACAGGACTCAATATCCTATCCTAGTGGACATGATTCCTATTGTGCTTGACCAATTCTACCCTCTATGAGCCCGACACTCTCTCTATAGGTCCGATCATATGAACCTAGGGCTCTGATACCAATCTGTAACGACCCCAAAATGGACCGTCACCGGCGCTAGGATTCAGGTCGGCTTAAGGCTGCCAGAACCCGTAGCAAGCCTGTTATACTCTCTGTGTACCTGTAAATCTCATACATGATCATACATTTTATGTGAAAATAAAAACTCTTTTCCTGACCCAAGGCTTAACCTGTGCATGCACTATCTCTGTCTGTACCCCTGACTAGAGCTGGCTCTAGATGGGTTATCTCATACCTGTTAAGCCTGGTTTTTCACATACTCAGCAAAATATATACATAAACAGATCATGTACAAAAACCAAAGATTTACAACACAACTATGTCAAGCACAATTCTAACTGTAAACACAACTAACACATCTCTTTAATATTACATGTCCACTCTAAGTTATTACAAGTTTCTTCTCTTATCTCTGAACTCTTCTGACCTTTCCCTGTACACTGTAATCCTGCAAGACTGGGATTAAGGGAGTGGGATGAGCTCTATAGCCCAGTGAGTAGAATAACAAAATCAATCATAAAATATGATCTCATGGAATGCGTCATAACACAGACAAGCCACATCAAGAGTAAATCTGTCACCAAATAGCCTCAGTAACTTCCGTGCCAGGGCGTAGAATCGAGCACCTGGTCTTCCTGTCATATATGTATATGTGTGTATAACACCTCTGTACTTACCGTTGCCAGGGCGTAGTCAAAGGCTCCTGGACTTTACTATACCTGCCAGGGCGTAGTCAAAGGCTCCTGGTCTTAACTCAGAGACTATTGGATCATTCAGCATTTACTCACACCAACAATTAACAATGCAATGCAACATATTCGTGAATACTAATGCAGGCACCCTACTTGCATAATCATGATGCATGAGATATGCTAAAACATTCCATTGTTTCATTAAAAGTATTAAGTTTCGTTCCACTCACCTCTGGCTCTAGACTGACTCTGCAGGTTCAGTAAACTCTGGAGCAGTACTCACTGCTGCTCTCTCTGGTTCCTCAGGTCTGTATAAACACATAAAGACTTAAATGAGGGACCAAACTATCTTAAATGAACTACCCAAGAAACCCCTTATTCTCACTCTAAAACTCATGCAAAACATGCAAAAGAAAAGTTGGACAGAACACTTTCGGCGGCAGGTTCGGCGGCCGAATGTCCTTTCCAGAGACGAAACTCAAGCACCTTCGGCGGCACCTTCGGCGGCCGAATCCCCCAAACAGAGCCGAACATGCAAAAACACTCAGGGGCAAGCTGTGGCAACCAAGCCACCATGCAGGAGGTTCGGCGGCCGAATGAACCTTCGGCTGCCGAACCTGAGTTCATCCAGAACTCAGCTTCAATGGCAAACCATCTTCTCTTTCCCTTCAACCACTCAAAACATATATACTCCAACTCCTCACCTCAACACACATATACTCAAGTATATGATCACAGGGTCCAAAACTATCTAATAACCCCAAACACAAAACAAACATAACACATAAACATGTATACATGCATAAAACATCCAAATCACCCTTTATCACCTCAACATGCATCTCTCTCCACAACTGCCATAAAACCTACAGAAAACACATAAACAGGTTCAAGAGCATTACTTACCTCCTGTAACAAGAAGATGAACACTCTGAACTAAGGAAAACGGACCAACTCTTCTCACACTCTCAACTTCTCAAAACCTTTAGCTTTTGTTTCAACCTTTCAAAACCTTGGACAAAACACACTTCAATCTTCTGTATGAACAGCTCAATATTACTTGCAAATTAGTCATGAGGACGTGGCCTATTCCATGGCAAGAATCTGAGGCCAACATCTGTCAAAAGCCATGACTCAGCTAGCTGGCCAACTCATCGTCGGCTGCCCAATCACATGCAAGACCATGCAACATTCGGGGGCCGAACTTGAAAGCCGAACATGGAGCACTTTCGGCGGCCGAACTTGGCTCAACTGCCTTAGGTCAATTTCAACTCAATGCTCACTTCCATTAACCTTAAAACAGCAAAGTAAAACATAAATCCTACCCGTTATAGAATTCCGACACCCTGAATTCCACCGGACAACAGGAATTCCGGTACCGGATTCTAGCCGGGTATTACATTTGATCCTTCCAGCAGAAAAGGAGAGTTTTCACTCTATTATAGATGCAGCCAGGAAGATGGAAGCTAGTGCCAATATTCAGAAACAGTCAAAGGCACAGGCTTCGGGTTCTAAGGCCCCCAGTTCAGGTTCTACAGGCAGTAAGAGATGGGATAGAGCGAGAGGAACAAGGAAAGGGTTCTGGAGTAAAGTCAAGTCAGGTCTGGGAATGGGTAGTGACTCAAGCTCTGGCACAGCTGTTCCAGCATGTAGGAGATGTGGGAGACCACACAGAGGAACTTGTCAGTTGGGATCTACAGCTTGTTTTCGATGTGGACAGGAAGGGCATATTGCTCGAGAGTGTCCTCAGGTGACTTTTGTGGCACCTTCCCAGCAGATGAGTTCAGGCAGTGTAGCACAACCAGTAGGGCAGCCAGTAGCTTCAGCTATGCCTCAGGGTAGTGGTAGAGGTAGAGGGAGAGGGGCAGCCTCTACTTCAGCAGCAGGTTCCCGAGGTGGAAATCCTGTAGCCCCAGCACGGATTTTCACCATGACTCAGGAGGAGGCTAACATGTCGAACACAGTGGTGTCAGGTAATCTCATCATTGGGTGTTCAGATGTGTATGCTTTGATGGACCCCGGTGCTTCTCATTCCTTTATTGCTTCGAGAGCCATAGAGAGATTGGGTTTGATCAGTTCTGAGTTAGAGTATCCTCTCTGGGTCAGTGGACCTAGATGTGACCCATCAGTGGCAGTGTCAGTCTGTCGTTTTAGTCCAGTATTCATAGAGGGTAGATGCCTTCCAGCTGACCTTGTGTGTAATACCCGGCTAGAGTCCGGCGCCGGAATTCCTGTTGTCTGGTGGAATCCGGGGTGTCGGAATTCAATAAAACAGGTAGGATTTATGTTTTACTAAGTAGTGTGATTTGTGTTGATGTTTTACGGTTAATGGACGTGAGTTTTGAGTTGAACTGAACCAAGGCAAATGAGCCAAGTTCGGCTGCCGAAGGTAAGTTCGGCCGCCGAAAGTGCTCAAGGTTCGGTTTCCGAAGGTAAGTTCGGCCCCCGAATGTTGCATGATTGTGCATGCGATTGGGTAGCCGAAACTGAGTTGGCCAGCCAGCTTTTGGGCATCCTTAGTCAGCATTTTGGACAGGTGTTATGTCCAACTTGTTGCCAGAAGCTTGGCCACGTCTCCCATGATTTATTTGCTGAGTGTGAGCAGATCATGTAGGAGTTTGCTAGTGTTCAAGAGATTATGAGAGTGTTGAAGCAAAAGTGAAGCTTTTGAGAGTTAGTAAGGTTGAAGAAGAGTTGATCTGTTTTCCTTGGATTCAGAACGTTCATCTTCCTGTTTATAGAGGTAAGGGAAGATCTGGACCTTGTTATATGTTTTCTGAAGGTTTTATGGGGATAAAGGAAAGAGATGCATGCTTAGGTTATTAATAGTAGTTTTGATGATTTATGCATGTATACATGTTTATGTGTTATGTTTGTTTTGTTGTTTGGGGTTATTAGCTAGTTTTGGACCCCTGTGAACATATACTTGAGTATATGTGTGTTGAATAGTTGAAATAGGCCTGTTTGGAGAAATTGAAGGGAAGAAGGAGATGGTTTGCCGTTGAAGCTGAGTTCTGGATGAACTCAGGTTCGGCAGCCGAAAGTTCATTCGGCCGCCGAACCTCCTGCATGGTGGCTTGGTTGCCACAGTTTGCCCCCGAGTGTTTTTGCATGTTCGGCTCTGTTTGGGGGATTCGGCCGCCGAAGGTGCCGCCGAAGGTGCTTGAGTTTCATTTCTGGAGAGGACATTCGGCCGCCGAACCTGCCGCCGAAGGTGTTCTGTCCAGCTTTTCTTTTGTATGTTTTGCATGAGCTTTAGAGTAAGGTTAAGGGGGTTCTTGGGTAGTTCAATAGAGTTATTTTAAGGTAGTTTGGTCCCTCATTTAAGTCTTTATGTGTTTATACAGACCAGAGGAACCAGAGAGAGCAGCAGTGAGTACTGCTCCAGAGTTTACTGAACCTGCAGAGTCAGTCCAGAGCCAGAGGTGAGTGGAACTAAATTTAGTGCTTTTATGAAACAATGGAATGTTTTAGCATATCTCATGCATCATGATTATGCAAATAGGTTGACTGCATTAGTATTCACGAATATGTTGCATTACATTGGTAATTGTTGGTGTGAGTAAATACTGAATGATCCCATAGTCTCTGAGTAAAGACCAGGAGCCTTTGACTACGCCCTGGCAATGGTAAGTACAGAGGTGTTATACACATATATATATATGACAGGAAGACCAGGAGCTCGATTCTACGCCCTGGCACCGAAGTTTCTGAGGCTATGTAGTGACAGGTTTACTCTTGATGTGGCTTGTTTGTGTTATGATGCATTCCATGAGATCATATGTTATGAATGACTGATTTTATTATTCTACTCACTGAGCTATAGAGCTCATCCCACTCCCTTAATCCCAGTCTTGCAGGATTCAGTATACAGGGTACAAAGGGAAAGTCCAGAAGAATTCAAAAAGAGAAACTGAGACTTGTAATAGTTTAGAGTGGACATGTATTTATAAAGAGATGTATCAGTTGTATTTTCAGTTAGAATTGTGCTTGACTTAGTAATGTTTTGTGTTGTACTTCTTTGGTTTGGGTACATGATCTGTATATGTATATGTTTTACAACGTATGTGAAAAACCAGGCTTAACAGATACGAGATAACCCATCTAGAGCAAGCTCTAGTCAGGGGAACAGGGTACAGAGTACTGAGTACAGTGCTAGTGCATGCACAGGTTGAGCCTTGGTGCAGAAAAGAGTTTTATTTTTCACAAGAAAATGTATGATCATGTATAAGATTTACAGGTACACAGAGAGTATAGCAGGCTTGCTACGGGTTCTGGCGGCCTTAAGCCGACCTGAAGAGTATATGTGAGTTGAGACGCTGAGTTATGCATGTTAGAGTGTGTTGGAGACGTTGTGCATGAGAGGAAGCAAGGTTCTGCCTTCTGGAGAACCCAGCTTCGGCCGCCGAAGTGAAGATTCGGCCGCCGAAGTGAAGATTCGGCCGCCGAACCCCTTGTGGAGGTAGTTTCGGCTGCCTAAGGTTACCTCCGAAAGAATGGACTTTCGGATCTGTCATGCACATTCGGCCGCTGAAGGTGCCGCCGAACATGCATGAGTTTCGGCTCTGAAGAGGACATTCGGCCGCCGAACCTGCTGCCGAATGTGTTCTGTCCAGCTTTCTTTTGCATGTTTTATGTGATTGTTCTAAGAGCTTTTAGAGGGGTTTGGGGAATTGTTTATGAGTTATTCAGAGTATGTTTGATACCTCACTCGAGTCCATATGTGTAGGATTGGACCCGAGAGATCGAGGAGGTCATCAGGAGTTATCTAGAACCACAATGTAACGACCCCGAAATGGACCGTCACCGGCGCTAGGATTCAGGTCGGCTTAAGGCCGCCAGAACCCGTAGCAAGCCTGCTATACTCTCTGTGTACCTGTAAATCTTATACATGATCATACATTTTCTTGTGAAAAATAAAACTCTTTTCTGCACCAAGGCTCAACCTGTGCATGCACTAGCACTATACTCAGTACTCTGTACCCTGTTCCCCTGACTAGAGCTTGCTCTAGATGGGTTATCTCGTATCTGTTAAGCCTGGTTTTTCACATACGTTGTAAAACATATACATATACAGATCATGTACCCAAACCAAAGAAGTACAACACAAAACATTACTAAGTCAAGCACAATTCTAACTGAAAATACAACTGATACATCTCTTTATAAATACATGTCCACTCTAAACTATTACAAGTCTCAGTTTCTCTTTTTGAATTCTTCTGGACTTTCCCTTTGTACCCTGTATACTGAATCCTGCAAGACTGGGATTAAGGGAGTGGGATGAGCTCTATAGCCCAGTGAGTAGAATAATAAAATCAGTCATTCAAAACATATGATCTCATGGAATGCATCATAACACAAACAAGCCACATCAAGAGTAAACCTGTCACTACATAGCCTCAGAAACTTCCGTGCCAGGGCGTAGAATCGAGCTCCTGGTCTTCCTGTCATATATATATATGTGTATAACACCTCTGTACTTACCATTGCCAGGGCGTAGTCAAAGGCTCCTGGTCTTTACTATACCTGCCAGGGCGTAGTCAAAGGCTCCTGGTCTTTACTCAGAGACTATGGGATCATTCAGTATTTACTCACACCAACAATTACCAATGCAATGCAACATATTCGTGAATACTAATGCAGTCAACCTATTTGCATAATCATGATGCATGAGATATGCTAAAACATTCCATTGTTTCATAAAAGCACTAAATTTAGTTCCACTCACCTCTGGCTCTGGACTGACTCTACAGGTTCAGTAAACTCTGGAGCAGTACTCACTGCTGCTCTCTCTGGTTCCTCTGGTCTGTATAAACACATAAAGACTTAAATGAGGGACCAAACTACCTTAAAATAACTCTATTGAACTACCCAAGAACCCCCTTAACCTTACTCTAAAGCTCATGCAAAACATACAAAAGAAAAGCTGGACAGAACACCTTCGGCGGCAGGTTCGGCGGCCGAATGTCCTCTCCAGAAACGAAACTCAAGCACCTTCGGCGGCACCTTCGGCGGCCGAATCCCCCAAACAGAGCCGAACATGCAAAAACACTCGGGGGCAAACTGTGGCAACCAAGCCACCATGCAGGAGGTTCGGCGGCCGAATGAACTTTCGGCTGCCGAACCTGAGTTCATCCAGAACTCAGCTTCAACGGCAAACCATCTCCTTCTTCCCTTCAATTTCTCCAAACAGGCCTATTTCAACTATTCAACACACATATACTCAAGTATATGTTCACAGGGGTCCAAAACTAGCTAATAACCCCAAACAACAAAACAAACATAACACATAAACATGTATACATGCATAAATCATCAAAACTACTATTAATAACCTAAGCATGCATCTCTTTCCTTTATCCCCATAAAACCTTCAGAAAACATATAACAAGGTCCAGATCTTCCCTTACCTCTATAAACAGGAAGATGAACGTTCTGAATCCAAGGAAAACAGATCAACTCTTCTTCAACCTTACTAACTCTCAAAAGCTTCACTTTTGCTTCAACACTCTCATAATCTCTTGAACACTAGCAAACTCCTACATTATCTGCTCACACTCAGCAAATAAATCATGGGAGACGTGGCCAAGCTTCTGGCAACAAGTTGGACATAACACCTGTCCAAAATGCTGACTAAGGATGCCCAAAAGCTGGCTGGCCAACTCAGTTTCGGCTACCCAATCGCATGCACAATCATGCAACATTCGGGGGCCGAACTTACCTTTGGAAACCGAACCTTGAGCACTTTCGGCGGCCGAACTTACCTTCAGCGGCCGAACTTGGCTCATTTGCCTTGGTTCAGTTCAACTCAAAACTCATGTCCATTAACCGTAAAACATCAACACAAATCACACCACTTAGTAAAACATAAATCCTACCTGTTTTATTGAATTCCGACACCCCGGATTCCACCAGACAACAGGAATTCCGGCGCCGGACTCTAGCTGGGTATTACATTCTCCCCCCCTTAAGAACATTCGTCCTCAGATGTTCCTAAAACAAACAACAATCACAACAAAAGGAGGAAACGAACCTCAAAACAGATGTGGATACTGCTGGAGCATAGACTCCCGCGTCTCCCACGTGCACTCTTCTAGGTTATGGTGGTTCCACAAAACTTTCACCATCGGAATCTCCTTGTTCCTTAGCTGTCTGATCTGTGTGTCCAGAATCCGTACTGGCTGCTCTACATAGGTGAGATCCCCTAGAATCTCCACATCAGGCTCACTAATAACCTGATCCGGATCTGACACACACTCGGCTAGATTCAGACATCGAAATTCCTACCGTCCGGTGGAATTCGAGGATGTCAGAGGTCTCTGGAAGGGTACGAGAAAGTTTTCTCAAATGTTTTCAAGTGTTTTAAAGGTTTAGCATAGAAAAGAGTTGAGTTTTGTGGAGAATTGGCCAAAGGAGTTTCTGTCATGTTCGGCCCCCGAAGGTTATGTTCGGCCCCCGAAAGTTGCATGGTTTTGCATGCAGTTTCGGCAGCCGAAGCTGAGGTGGTCGGTTAGTTGTACACGCTCCTCAGTCCGTGGTTTGGCCAGGTGTTCACCTCCAGATCATGACCAGAGGTTAGGCCACGTCTCGCTTGACTCATCTGCAAGCTTTTAAGCAGCTCATGCAGAGGGTTGCTCGTTTGCAAGAGGGTTTGAAGGTTTTGAGAGAAAAGAGAGGTTTTGGTGGTTTGAAGCTTGTGAAGGGGAGTTGGTGAGTTCAAGTTGTTCCTCTTCTAGTTTCAGGAGGTAAGAGAGGTCTTGATACTTGTTTTATGGTTTTAACAGCTTTTAAAGAGGTTAAGGGTAGAGTTGCATGTTTAGGTTTTAGAATTTCGTTTTGATGTGTTAATGGTGAAAGCATGATTATGTGTTGTGGTAGTTGTTTTGTTGGGGTTAATAGGTAGTTTGGGACCCCTTTGTGCATATACCAGAGTATATGTGAGTTGAGACGCTGAGTTATGCATGTTAGAGTGTGTTGGAGACGTTGTGCATGAGAGGAAGCAAGGTTCTGCCTTCTGGAGAACCCAGCTTCGGCCGCCAAAGTGAAGATTCGGCCGCCGAACCCCTTGTGGAGGTAGTTTCGGCTGCCTAAGGTTGCCTCTGAAAGAATGGACTTTCGGATCTGTCATGCACATTCGGCCGCCGAAGGTGCCGCCGAACATGCATGAGTTTCGGCTCTGAAGAGGACATTCAGCCGCCGAACCTGCTGTCGAATGTGTTCTGTCCAGCTTTCTTTTGCATGTTTTATGTGATTGTTCTAAGAGCTTTTAGAGGGGTTTGGGGAATTGTTTATGAGTTATTCAGAGTATGTTTGATACCTCACTCGAGTCCATATGTGTAGGATTGGACCCGAGAGATCGAGGAGGTCATCAGGAGTAGTAGTTGCAGAGTCAGTCAGTATCTGCTTGAAGAGCAGAGGTGAGTGAAACTAAACTTAATATGTTAAATTGAGAACTGACACGTTTCTAGCATGATCCATGCATCATAAAATGCCATGTTATGTATTAGGTTGTATTGCATTAGAATCCACGAATATGCTGCATTGCATAAAATGTTATTTGTGTGGATGAATATTGAATGATCCATAGTCCTTGATATCAGTTGTGATACTATGAGAGCATATGAGATATCGCATGAGATAGCCATACCAGGTCGCCCCTGGATAGTCCGGGTCGCTCCTGGTACTATGAGTTAGACAGCTGGGCTGTCAGATCAGAAATAAGAGAAGACCAGGTGATGACCTAGTCTCCTTGGCACAGTGGGACATGTTATGATATGAGAAAAAATAAGAGAAGACCAGGTGATGACTTAGTCTCCTTGGCACAGCAGGACATATTGTAACATGTAGTAGAGGGCTATTGGTGACAAGTTCATCCTTGAGATGATATGTTTGTGATGTGATGCATTTCATGAGAACATGTAATTAATGAATTTTTTTATTGTTCCTCCTCACTGGGCTGTAGTGGCTCATCCCACTCCCTTAATCCCAGTTTTGCAGGTTTTGAGATAGTTATGAAAAGTCAAAGTCAGCAAGAGTACAGAGGAAGGTTATGCATGAATGTTTGTTGTAATAGCAGAGTGGACATGATGTAATTAAAAGCTTAGTTGTAATGTCATGTATAGCTATGTACTGTCATATACTGGATAGACTTATGCTTTCCCTAGTGTCATTGCTATAGTGTGACGTGTGATTAATCCCTTGTACATGAATCCTGTTTTATGTTTCTTGATGAGAAATGTGTGAGTTAGGCTTAATGTATGGCTTCGATGAGATACCAGTGGGATGTGTTACAGATTAAAAAGGGTTTTAATCCCTTGAATCACAGCAGATAGTAGTCATTGGTATAGGCCCGGAGGGCCATTTCAGATTGACATATCTGAGTAGCAGTAGTTAAGCCTACAGAGTTTTACAGGATTGTTGAGTCGTTTTGTATCATGTATGGGATTTATCAGGTACACAGAGAGTATAGTCGGCTTGCTACGGGTCCCGGCGGCCTTAAGCCGATCTGGATCCTAGTGCCAGTGATGGTTCGGGCCGTTACAGAGGGGTATCGGTTTCCAGGTCGTTACAGATTGGTATCAGAGCATAGGGCCTCAAGAGTACGGTGTGTTGCGCATCTTTGCTCAAGACTTAGAGATATCCCACATCGGAAAGAGGTGTTGTTTTGTATAGGAGGGGAAGCACAATAGGTATAATCATGTCCACTAGGATAGGATGTGGAGTCCTATCTTGCATGCTGATGTGAAATGCCATGATGAGCTGCATGTGCATTATTGATATATTTGATATGTGCTGAGGATTCATGTGTTTTCACATGGATCATTTGATGATATTTTTGTGTGATGTTGTGCTTTTCAGAGGCAGGATGAGAGGAACTCGTCGATCTGCTAGATTGACTGGAGCTCCGCCGGAGGATGAGGACATGGATGCTCATCTCCCCGTTCTGCAAAGGGCAACATCAAATAGCTTAAGCAGAGAAAGGGACCCTGGACGGGTGGAATTCGAGGATGTCAGAGGTCTGCTAGATTCAGACATCGGAATTCCTACCGTCCGATGGAATTCGAGGATGTCAGAGGTCTCTGGAAGGGTACGAGAAAGTTTTCTCAAATGTTTTCAAGTGTTTTAAAGGTTTAGCATAGAAAAGAGTTGAGTTTTGTGGAGAATTGGCCAAAGGAGTTTCTGTCATGTTCGGCCCCCGAAGGTTATGTTCGGCCCCCGAAGGTTATGTTCGGCCCCCGAAAGTTGCATGGTTTTGCATGCAGTTTCGGCAGCCGAAGCTGAGGTGGTCGGTTAGTTGTGCACGCTCCTCAGTCCGTGGTTTGGCCAGGTGTTCACCTCCAGATCATGACCAGAGGTTAGGCCACGTCTCCCTTGACTCATCTGCAAGCTTTTAAGCAGCTCATGCAGAGGGTTGCTCGTTTGCAAGAGGGTTTGAAGGTTTTGAGAGAAAAGAGAGGTTTTGGTGGTTTGAAGCTTGTGAAGGGGAGTTGGTGAGTTCAAGTTGTTCCTCTTCTAGTTTCAGGAGGTAAGAGAGGTCTTGATACTTGTTTTATGGTTTTAACAGCTTTTAAAGAGGTTAAGGGTAGAGTTGCATGTTTAGGTTTTAGAATTTCGTTTTGATGTGTTAATGGTGAAAGCATGATTATGTGTTGTGGTAGTTGTTTTGTTGGGGTTAATAGGTAGTTTGGGACCCCTTTGTGCATATACCAGAGTATATGTGAGTTGAGACGCTGAGTCAATCTGAAATGGCCCTCCGGGCCTATACCAAGGACTACTATCTGCTGTGATTCAAGGGATTAAAACCCTTTTTAATCTGTAACACATCCCACTGTTATCTCATCGAAGCCATACATTAAGCCTAACTCACACATTTCTCATCAAGAAACATAAAACAGGATTCATGTACAAGGGATTAATCACACGTCACACTATAGCAATGACACTAGGGAAAGCATAAGTCTATCCAGTATATGACAGTACATAGCTATACATGACATTACAACTAAGCTTTTAATTACATCATGTCCACTCTGCTATTACATCGGAATTCCTACCGTCCGGTGGAATTCGAGGATGTCAGAGGTCTGCTAGATTCAGACATCGGAATTCCTACCGTCCGGTGGAATTCGAGGATGTCAGAGGTCTCTGGAAGGGTACGAGAAAGTTTTCTCAAATGTTTTCAAGTGTTTTAAAGGTTTAGCATAGAAAAGAGTTGAGTTTTGTGGAGAATTGGCCAAAGGAGTTTCTGTCATGTTCGGCCCCCGAAGGTTATGTTCGGCCCCCGAAAGTTGCATGGTTTTGCATGCAGTTTCGGCAGCCGAAGCTGAGGTGGTCGGTTAGTTGTGCACGCTCCTCAGTCCGTGGTTTGGCCAGGTGTTCACCTCCAAAACATCAACACAAATCACACCACTTAGTAAAACATAAATCCTACCTGTTTTATTGAATTCCGACACCCCGGATTCCACCAGACAATAGGAATTCCGGCGCCGGACTCTAGCCGGGTATTACACATCTGGTGCCCGATTTCGGCATAACAGCTTCCATCCCAAAAAGTACCAAGTTTATCACCCATGTTACATCCGGTGCCCGATTTTGGACTAACAGCTTCCATCCCAAAAACTGCCAAGTCTATCACCCATGTTACATCTGGTGCCCGATTTTGGACTAACACCTTCCATCCCAAAAACTGCCAAGACTATCACCCATGTTACATCCGGTGCCCGATTTCGGCATAACAGCTTCTATTGCAAAAACTGCCAAGTCTATCACCCATGTTACATCCGGTGCCCGATTTCTGCATAACAGCTTCCATCCAAAAAACTGCTAAGTCTATCGCCCATGTTACATCCGGTGCCCGATTTCGGACTAACAGCTTCCATCCCAAAAACTGCCAAGTCTATCACCCATGTTACATCCGGTACTCGATTTCGGCATAACAGCTTCCATCCCAAAAACTACCAAGTTTATCACCCATGTTACATCCGGTGCCCGATTTTGGACTAACAGCTTCCATCCCAAAAACTCATCCGGTGCCCGATTTCGGCATAGCAGCTTCTATTGCAAAAACTACCAAGTCTATCACCCATGTTACATCCGGTGCCCGATTTCGGCATACCATCTTCCATCCAAAAAACTGCCAAGTCTATCGCCCATGTTACATCCGGTGGCCGATTTCGGTATAACAGCTTCCATCCCAAAAACTACCAAGTTTATCACCAATGTTATATCCGGTGCCCGATTTTGGACTAACAGCTTCCATCCCAAAAACTGTCAAGTCTATCACCCATGTTACATCCGGTGCCCAATTTCGGCATAGCAGCTTCTATTGCAAAAACTGCCTAGTCTATCACCCATGTTACATCCGGTGCCCGATTTCGGCGTACCAGCTTCCATCCCAAAAACTGCCAAGTCTATCGCCCATGTTACATCCGGTGCCCGATTTTGGACTAACAGCTTCCATCCCAAAAACTGTCAAGTCTATCACCCATGTTACATCCGGTGCCCGATTTCGGCATAACAGCTTCTATTGCAAAATCCGCCAAGTCTATCACCTATGTTACATCCGGTGCCCGATTTAGGCATAACAGCTTCTATCCTAAAAACTGCCAAGTCTATCGCCCATGTTACATCCGGTGCCCGATTTTGGACTAACAGCTTCCATCTCAAAAACTGCCAAGTCTATCGCACATGTTACATCCGGTGCCCGATTTCGGCATAACAGCTTCGATTGCAAAAACTGCCAAGTCTATCACCCATGTTACATCCGGTGCCCGATTTTGGCATAACAGCTTCCATCCCAAAAACTGCCAAGTCTATCACCAATGTTACATCCGGTGCCCGATTTCGGGCTAACAGGTTCCATCCCAAAAACTGCCAAGTCTATCGCCCATGTAACATCCGGTGCCCGATTTCGGACTAACAGCTTCCATCCCAAAAACTACCAAGTCTATCACCCATGTAACATCCGGTGCCCGATTTCGGCATAACAACTTCTATTGCAAAAACTGCCAAGTCTATCTCCCATGTTACAACTGGAGCCCGATTTCGGCATAACAGCTTCCATCCCAAAAACTGCCATGTCTATCACCCATGTTACATCCGGTGCCCGATTTCGGACTAACAGCTTCCATCCCAAAAACTGCCAAGTGTATCGCCCATGTTACATTCGGTGCCCGATTTCGGCATAACAGCTTCGATTGCAAAAACTGCCAAGTCTATCACCCATGTTACATCCAGTGCCCGATTTTGGCATAACAGCTTCCATCCCAAAAACTGCCAACTCTATCGCCCATGTTACATCCGATGCCCGATTTCGGACTAACAGCTTACATCCCAAAAACTACCAAGTTTATCACCCATGTTACATTCGGTGCCCGATTTTGGACTAACAGCTTCCATCCCAAAAACTGCCCAGTCTATCACCCATGTTACATCCGGTTCCCGATTTCGGCATAACAGCTTCTATTGCAAAAACTGCCAAGTCTATCACCCATGTTACATCCGGTGCCCGATTTCGGCATAACAGCTTCCATCCCAAAAATGCCAAGTCTATCACCCATGTTACATCCGGTACCCGATTTTGGCATAACAGCCTCCATCCCAAAAACTGCCAAGTCTATCACCCATGTTGTAATACCCGGCTAGACTCCGGTATCGGAATTCCAACCGTCCGGTGGAATCTCGGATGTCGGAAACCTCTAGAAGGGAAAAACCAGGTTTTTATAAAATATTTTCATGTTTTTAATGTTTTAAGTATGAAATTAAATGAGTTTTTGCATGAAAAGTCTTAGGAGGAAAACCCAGGTTCGGCCACCGAAAGTCAAGTTCGGCCGCCGAACATGCATGCGTTTTGGAGGCACGTTAGGCCTCCGAAAGCATGAGTTAGAGAAGTCCAGGTTCGGCCGCCGAAAGTCAAGTTCGGCCGCCGAACATTGCATGGATGCGGAGGCACATTCGGCCCCCGAACGTGGCCTGGCCAGCCACCTATAAAAGGGGCACTTAGCCGAAATGGGCGAGCTTTCTCCCATTTTCGGCCACAGTGAGCTTCCGATCTTCCCTTTGCAAATCTTGTGTTCTTCCTCCAAATCTCTTCCATTTTTCTTGAGTTTTAAACTCACATTGCAAGTTTTGAGCATTTAAACCAAGTTTTGGAGCTTTGGAAACTCAGGAGCCCATTTGCTTGGATCTTCGAGTTTAGGTCGTCTCTCTCTCGATCTTCAAGAGGTAAGAGCCGATCTTAAGCTCATTGTATGTTTTAAGTAAGCATTAAGTTGTTTTATGGGTAGAGATGCATGTTTAGGCTTGTTGATGAGTTTATGGGTTTTGATGTTTTGATGAACAATGTATGTTGATTTTTGTGTGTTTGAAGTGTTGTAGTTGGGGTATATGCTAGTTTGAGACCCCTAGGTGTAATGTATGATATGTATGCATGTTTTGGAACTAGTTTATGCATGATTAGAGGTTTTGGGAGGCAAGAGGTTCGTTTGAACCAAGTTTCTGCCCTTTGGCAGAAACCAGGTTCGGCAGCCGAAGGGAGTTTCGGCCGCCGAACCCCCTTTGTGGAGGTAGCATTCGGCTGCCGAAGTTGCCCCCGAAAAGAGACTTTCGTCTCTGTCTGGGACTTTCGGCCGCCGAAGGTGCCGCCGAAAGTGCCTGACTTTCGGATCTGTCCAGGACTTTCGGCCGCCGAAGGTGCCGCCGAAAGTGCCCTGTTCAGCCATTTCATGCATATTTTTATGTGATGATTTCCTGATGTTTTAGGGGGTTTTTGGGGAGTTTATTAAAGTTATGTTTATGTATGTTTGGTCCCTCATTGGAGTCCACCTGTGTAGGTTCGGACCCGAGGAACCGAGGACCTCAGCAGTGAGACAGCTGCTTCAGAGTCTGTAGAGCTTCAGCCAGAGGTGAGTGGAATGAACCTTAAGTTTTTAAATAAATGAAATATAACTTTTTGAGCATGTTCATGCATCATATATGCCATGTGATATTTTAGGTTGTTTGCATTAGTATTCACGAAAATGTTGCATTGCATAATATGATGTGGATGCGGATTGGCTATTGGATGATCCTCTAGTCCTCCTATGGTATGATATGATGATGATACAGTATGGATTGCCAGTGAGGCCCATTCTACGCCCCTGGACTATGTTAAGAGAAAGACCAGTGAGGCTCGTTCTACGCCCCTGGCATATTGGAATGTTACGTTATGTTATGTATATAAGGGAAAGACCAGTGAGGCCCATTCTACTCCCCTGACACGATTGGACTATGTTGAGGACTATAGGTGACAATACCATCCTTATGTGATATGTTTGTGATGTGTTGCATTTCATGAAAGCATGAAATATTTTAATATATGTTTTCTCTATTCTGCTCACTGGGCTTTATAGCTCACCCCTCTCCCCTAACCCCAGATGTGCAGGTACAGGGTAGATCAGGAGATTAGCCAGAGTATGGAAGATATGTTTATGTAATAGTTAGATTGTGGACATGACAATTGTATTATGATGTAATGTAAAAGTGTTTTAAGTTATGTTATGTAATTTGAATATTGAGGATAGAGTTGTGCTTGACCAATACAGATTGTTAATCCCACTTGTATGTACATGGTCTTTATGATATGAGCTATGAGGTTATGTTTCAACCAAGCTTATGTATGATGAGATGCCCCATTGGAGCATTTGTTGAGGGCTCCAGTGGAGGTTTATGTTATGTTTATATTTACGTACAGGTTGAGCTTGGTTGTTATATGAGAAAGTTTACAGGTTTATGTTATGCTTATGAGTATGTTTGATCATGTACGGGATTAAGCAGGTTTACAGGTTATATGTTAGGCTTGCTACGGGTCCCGGCGGCCTTACGCCGATCTGGATCCTAGCGCCGGTAGCGGTCCGGATTTTCGGGTCGTTACAGAGTGGTATCAGAGCCCTAGGTTCATATGGTCGGACCTAGAGTGTCGGGCTCATAGATGTTATAGCAGGTCAAGCACAATAGGAAAGGTCATGTCCACTAGGATAGGATGCGGAGTCCTGTCTTACATGATGATGTGATATGCCATGATTATATGCATGTGCATAAATGATATGTTATGTATGCGATGTATGTGATGAGGGTTCATGTGTGCCCACATGAACCATATGATGCTGATGTTTGTGCTATGTGTACTGTTTTTCAGAAAACAGGATGAGAGGAACTCGTCGATCTGCAAGATTGACTGGAGTGCCACCTGAGGATGAGGGCATGAGCGCCCGTCCTTCAGCATTGCCTAGGGCAATGTCAAGCAGGTCCAACAGGGACCGAGCAGTGAGAGACCCTAGAAGGTCTTTAGATCTGGGAAGAAGCAGATCAGTACGAGGAACAGTTCAGGGAGGTATGTCAGAAGATGTGGGAGATGACATGGATGTGGACCAGAGGAGGGATGGCAGTTTGGGGATGAGTATGTCAGAGGAAGGCATGGGAGAGTCCCAAGGAGGCACTCAGGCCTCGGGTTTTGTTCAGCCACCTCATTACCCACCTTTCTCACAGAATCCCGGGTATTCGATGGGAGGTACATCGGATTACCCTAGTTTTAGCCCTTACCCCACACAGATGCCATACCCACCATATTACCCACCATACCCACAGTACCCTATGTATCCACCCCCACCCTATCATCCAAATCCAGCAAACCCTATCTCAGGGGATGCTGCACCTCCTCCACCACCAGCAGTACCTACTGTCCCAAAAACCCAAATACCTCAACCTAGCTCATCTAGAGGGAGCAAGGTCAGAATGACTGATTATATGAAGTTGGGTGCTCCCCAGTTTGAAACTGGTGATGACCCGTTTGTGTACCTTGAGAGGGTCAAGGCGATAACAGATGAGATAGGGGCGGATGACAGTAGAGCCATTCAGATGGCTGGGTTCACACTAAAATGCAAGAAGGCCCGTGAGTGGTTCAAGAGCTATGTGAAACCGAGGGTGGATAGTCTATCATGGGAGGAGTTTGCTAATGAATTTGCAGGGTGGGCTTTCCCTGATAGTTCAAGGGAATTGAAGATGATAGAATTCGAGCAGTTGAGGCAAACTGATGACATGAGTGTAGACGAATATACTGACAGGTTTATGGAGTTGCTGCCATTTGCTGGGCAGGACCTTAATACAGACCAGAAGAAGTCAAGGAGGTATATCATGAAGCTCCATTCCAGGTATTCCTCCTTGATACAGTCAGCAGATAGATAGAGTTTTCATGCCATAGTAGATATGGCTAGGAGGATGGAGGCTAGTGCTATCATCGAGGGAAAAGTCAAACAGTCAGCAGCACAGCCTTCTGGTTCCAAAACCCCAGGTAAGGGAAAAGTGGATCCTTCTTCCTTAAGCTCAGGCAGTAAAAGGTGGGGCAGTACTACCAAGAAGTTTAAGAAGAACAAGTTCTGGAACAAGGTTAAGTCTAGTCTGGGATTTGGAAGTGGCTCAAGCTCTGGTGTGGATATTCCAGTTTGTACAAGGTGTGGTAAGCCACACAGGGGAGTATGTCGGTTTGGGACGAACGCCTGCTTCAGATGTGGTCAGGAGGGGCATATGGCTCGAGATTGTCCAAGAGCGGTCCCGATGGCTCAGTCCCAACAGACAGCTTCAGGCAGTGTAGCGCAGCCAGCAGCTCCAGCCATGACTTAGGCCAGTGGCAGAGGCAGAGGGAGAGGGGCAGCCTCTTCTTCAGCGGGTTTCAGAGGTGAAGGTCCATCTGCACCAGCACGGATCTTCACAATGACACAGCAGGGGGCAGATGCATCTAACACCGTGGTGGCAGGTAATTTAGTCATTGGGTGTTCTGATGTGTATGCATTAATGGACCCTGGTGCATCTCACTCTTTTATTGCTCCGAGGGCCGTAGAGAGGTTGGGATTAATGGTCTCTGGGTTAGAGTGTCCTCTCTGGGTCAGTGGACCCAAGTGTGATCCATCAGTGGCAGAGTCAGTCTGTCAGTGTAGTCCAGTTTTTGTTGAGGGGAGATGCATGTCCGCCGACCTTGTGGTTCTAGAGTTGACAGATTTTGACGTCATTCTAGGGATGGACTGGTTATCTACCCATGGCGCTACCTTGGACTGCAGGGACAAGGTAGTCAGGTTCAGAGGTCAGGATGGATCAGAGGTCGTCTTTAGAGGAGACAGGAGGGATACGCCTAGAGGTTTGATCTCATTTCTTCAGGCTCGTAGGTTGCTTAGGAGGGGATGTCAGGGGTATTTGGCTCATGTGAGAGAGCTAGACAGTCAGATTAGAGAGCCCGCCGCAGTGCCAGTGGTCAATGAGTTTTTAGATGTGTTCCCAGACGAGTTGCCAGGTTTACCACCTGTTAGGGAGATAGAGTTCGAGATTGAATTGATGCCTGGAACTAGACCGATCTCTATCCCTCCCTACAGGATGGCTCCAGCCGAGTTAAAGGAATTGAAAGAACAGTTGCAAGAACTGGTAGACAAGGGCATCATCCGACCGAGTACCTCACCTTGGGGTGCTCCAGTGTTGTTTGTGAAAAAGAAAGATGGATCCCTTAGACTTTGTATCGACTACAGGCAGTTGAACAAAGTCACTACCAAGAATAAGTACCCATTGCCAAGGATCGATGATCTATTCGACCAGCTAGCAGGAGCGGGTTGTTTCTCCAAGATAGATCTGAGATCAGGGTACCATCAGCTGAGGATAAGGGAAGAGGATGTACCGAAGACAGCATTCAGGACCAGATATGGGCATTATGAGTTCCTTGTGATGCCGTTCGGGCTGACCAACGCCCCTGCAGCATTCATGGACCTCATGAACAGAGTGTTTAGACAGTACCTGGATCACTTTGTTATTGTCTTCATAGATGATATCTTAGTGTATTCCAGGAATGCAGAGGAGCATGCCCATCATCTGAGGACAGTTCTGCAGACCTTGAGGGAGCATGGCTTGTATGCCAAGTTCTCCAAGTGTGAGTTCTGGTTGAGGAGCATCTCGTTCTTGGGGCATATAGTGTCAGAGAACGGAATTGAAGTAGACCCTAAGAAGATAGAGGCTGTGACTAACTGGCCTAGACCCACCTCAGTGACAGAGATTAGAAGTTTCTTGGGTTTGGCTGGTTATTACAGGAGGTTCGTTCAGAACTTCTCAAAGATTGCAGCTCCTCTAACCAGATTGACCAGAAAAAACCAGAGGTTCGTATGGACCGATCAGTGTGAAGAAAGTTTTGAGGAGCTCAAGAAGAGGTTAACTTCAGCACCAGTGTTAGCTCTGCCGACTAGTAATGATGACTTCACAGTGTTCTGTGATGCATCCAGAGTAGGCTTGGGTTGTGTGTTGATGCAGAATGACAGGGTGATCGCTTACGCCTCTAGACAACTGAAGAGGCATGAGTTGAATTACCCCACACACGATCTTGAGATGGCAGCAGTCATCTTTGCACTCAAGATGTGGAGGCACTACCTCTATGGGGTGAAATGTGAGATCTTTACAGATCATAAGAGCCTGCAGCACATCTTGAGCCATAGAGAACTGAATTTGAGACAGAGGAGGTGGGTAGAATTGTTGAGTGACTATGATTGCAAGATTCAGTACCATCCGGGTAAGGCGAATGTTGTGGCAGACGCCCTAAGCCGGAAGTCACTAGGCAGTTTATCCCACATCACGGCAGAGAGGAGACCAGTGGTGAAGGAGTTTTACAAGCTCATGAATGAAGGTCTACAGTTGGAGTTGTCTGGTACAGGCGCCTTAGTTGCTCAAATGAAAGTGACACCCGTGTTTCTGGAGCAGGTGGCTCAGAAACAGCATGAGGACCCGGAGTTAGTGAAGATTGCCAGGACTGTTCAGTCAGGCAAAGACAGTGAGTTCAGATTTGACAGTAAGGGGATCCTCCGCTATGGGAGTCGATTGTGTGTACCAGATGACATAGGGCTAAAAGGAGACATTATGAGAGAGGCTCATAATGCAAGATACAGCGTTCACCCTGGAGCCACCAAAATGTATCAGGATCTGAAAAGAGTATATTGGTGGCCAGCTATGAAGAGGGAAGTGGCACAGTTTGTGTCAGCCTGCGAGGTATGTCAGAGGGTGAAGCTGGAACATCAGAAGCCGGCTGGAATGCTTAACCCGCTACCTATTCCAGAATGTAAATGGGAAAATATAGCTATGGATTTCGTAGTGGGGCTACCGGCGGCGTCCAATAGATTAGACTCCATATGGGTGATTGTGGACAGACTTACTAAATCTGCTCACTTCATTCCAGTTAGGAGCAACTACTCTGTGGATAAGTTAGCGCAGGTGTATGTTGATGAGATTGTCAGACTGCATGGGGTCCCGATATCTATAGTGTCAGATAGAGAGCCCCAGTTCACCTCCAGGTTTTGGCGGAGTCTGCAGAGTGCTATGGGTACCAGGTTGGATTTCAGTACTGCCTTCCATCCCCAGACTGATGGACAGTCAGAGAGGACCATCCAGACCATAGAAGATATGCTCAGAATGTGTGTGCTGGACTTTGGCGGTTCTTGGAGGCAGCATCTACCTTTGGTGGAGTTTGCCTACAATAACAGCCATCATGCTAGCATCGGGATGGCTCCATATGAAGCTTTATATGGAAGGAAGTGCAGGTCACCTGTTTGCTGGGAAGAAGTTGGGGAAAAGGCCTTAGCAGGGCCTGAATTAGTAGAGATCACCAGCAGGGTGGTACCCTTAATCAGAGAGAGAATCAAAACTGCTACAAGCAGGAAGAAGAGTTATGCAGACCTCCACAGGAAACAGGTAGACTTTCAGGAGGGGGATCTAGTATTGCTCAAGGTGTCTCCAATGAAAGGGGTGGTTTGGTTTGGTAAAAAGGGTAAGCTAGCTCCACGGTACATCGGACCCTTTGAAGTCTTGCAAAAGATTGGGAGTGTATCGTACAAGCTGGACTTGCCTGCATCTATGGAAAGAATCCATCTGGTTTTCCATGTTTCCATGTTAAGAAAGTACGTGTCAGATCCGAGCAAGGTTCTTAGTGAGCCTGATGTAGAGATCCAAGAGGATCTCACCTATGTAGAGCAGCCAGTGCGGATTCTTGACACTCAGATCAGAAAGTTGAGGAACAAGGAAATCCCAATGGTGAAAGTCCTTTGGAACCACCACAATATAGAAGAATGTACCTGGGAGACACGGGAGTCCATGCTCCAGCAATATCCCCACCTCTTTTAAGGTTAGTCCCTATGTGTTTTATATGTATGTTATGTTGTATGCTATGCATGTACTAGTTGAGGAACATTCGGGGACGAATGTTCTTAAGGGGGGGAGAATGTAATACCCGGCTAGACTCCGGTATCGGAATTCCAACCGTCCGGTGGAATCTCGGATGTCGGAAACCTCTAGAAGGGAAAAACCAGGTTTTTATAAAATATTTTCATGTTTTTAATGTTTTAAGTATGAAATTAAATGAGTTTTTGCATGAAAAGTCTTAGGAGGAAAACCCAGGTTCGGCCGCCGAAAGTCAAGTTCGGCCGCCGAACATGCATGCGTTTTGGAGGCACGTTAGGCTCCCGAAAGCATGAGTTAGGGAAGTCCAGGTTCGGCCGCCGAAAGTCAAGTTCGGCCGCCGAACATTGCACGGATGCGGAGGCACATTCGGCCCCCAAACGTGGCCTGGCCATCCACCTATAAAAGGGGCACTTAGCCGAAATGGTCGAGCTTTCTCCCATTTTTGGCCACAGTGAGCTTCCGACCTTCCCTTTGCAAATCTTGTGTTCTTCCTCCAAATCTCTTCCATTTTTCTTGAGTTTTAAACTCACATTGCAAGTTTTGAGCATTTAAACCAAGTTTTGGAGCTTTGGAAACTCAGGAGCCCATTTGCTTGGATCTCCGAGTTTAGGTCGTCTCTCTCTCGATCTTCAAGAGGTAAGAGCCGATCTTAAGCTCATTGTATGTTTTAAGTAAGCATTAAGTTGTTTTATGGGTAGAGATGCATGTTTAGGCTTGTTGATGAGTTTATGGGTTTTGATGTTTTGATGAACAATGTATGTCGATTTTTGTGTGTTTGAAGTGTTGTAGTTGGGGTATATGCTAGTTTGAGACCCCTAGGTGTAATGTATGATATGTATGCATGTTTTGGAACTAGTTTATGCATGATTAGAGGTTTTGGGAGGCAAGAGGTTCGTTTGAACCAAGTTTCTGCCCTTTGGCAGAAACCAGGTTCGGCAGCCGAAGGGAGTTTCGGCCGCCGAACCCCCTTTGTGGAGGCAGCATTCGGCTGCCGAAGTTGCCCCCGAAAAGAGACTTTCGTCTCTGTCTGGGACTTTTGGCCGTCGAAGGTGCCGCCGAAAGTGCCTGACTTTCGGATCTGTCCAGGACTTTCGGCCGCCGAAGGTGCCGCCGAAAGTGCCCTGTTCAGCCATTTCATGCATATTTTTATGTGATGATTTCCTGATGTTTTAGGGGGTTTTTGGGGAGTTTATTAAAGTTATGTTTATGTATGTTTGGTCCCTCATTGGAGTCCACCTGTGTAGGTTCGGACCCGAGGAACCGAGGACCTCAGCAGTGAGACAGCTGCTTCAGAGTCTGTAGAGCTTCAGCCAGAGGTGAGTGGAATGAACCTTAAGTTTTTAAATAAATGAAATATAACATTTTGAGCATGTTCATGCATCATATATGCCATGTGATATTTTAGGTTGTTTGCATTAGTATTCACGAAAATGTTGCATTGCATAATATGATGTGGATGCGGATTGGCTATTGGATGATCCTCTAGTCCTCCTATGGTATGATATGATGATGATATGGTATGGATTGCCAGTGAGGCCCATTCTACGCCCCTGGACTATGTTAAGAGAAAGACCAGTGAGGCACATTCTACGCCCCTGGCATATTGGAATGTTACGTTATGTTATGTATATAAGGGAAAGACCAGTGAGGCCCATTCTACGCCCCTGGCACGATTGGACTATGTTGAGGACTATAGGTGAAAATACCATCCTTATGTGATATGTTTGTGATGTGTTGCATTTCATGGAAGCATGAAATATTTTAATATATGTTTTCTCTATTCTGCTCACTGGGCTTTATAGCTCACCCCTCTCCCCTAACCCCAGATGTGCAGGTACAGGGTAGATCAGAAGATTAGCCAGAGTATGGAAGATATGTTTATGTAATAGTTAGATTGTGGACATGACAATTGTATTATGATGTAATGTAAAAGTATTTTAAGTTATGTTATGTAATTTGAATATTGAGGATAGAGTTGTGCTTGACCAATACAGATTGTTAATCCCACTTGTATGTACATGGTCTTTATGATATGAGATATGAGGTTATGTTTCAACCAAGCTTATGTATGATGAGATGCCCCATTGGAGCATTTGTTGAGGGCTCCAGTGGTGGTTTATGTTATGTTTATATTTACGTACAGGTTGAGCTTGGTTGTTATATGAGAAAGTTTACAGGTTTATGTTATGCTTATGAGTATGTTTGATCATGTACGGGATTAAGCAGGTTTACAGGTTATATGTTAGGCTTGCTACGGGTCCCGGCGGCCTTACGCCGATCTGGATCCTAGCGCCGGTAGCGGTCCGGATTTTTGGGTCGTTACACATGTTACATCCGGTGCTCGATTTCGGACTAACAGCTTCCATCCCAAAAACTGCCATGTCTATCGCCCATGTCACATCCGGTGCCCCATTTCGGTCTAACAGCTTCCATCCAAAAAACTGCCAAGTCTAACGCCCATGTTACATCCGGTGCCCGATTTCGGACTAACAGCTTCCATCCCAAAAACTGCCAAGTCTATCACCCATGTTACATCTGGTGCCCGATTTTGGCATAATAGCTTCCATCCCAAAAACTACCATTGTAATACCCGGCTAGACTCTGGTATCGGAATTCCTACCGTCCGGTGGAATCTCGGATGTCGGAGACCTCTAGAAGGGTAGAATCATGTTTTATGAAAATGTTTTAATGTGTTTTATGATTTTAGCATGAAAGAAAATGAGTTTTTGCATGAAAAGTCATAGGAGGAAAACCCAGGTTCGGCCGCCGAAAGTCAAGTTCGGCCGCCGAACATGCATGCGTTTTGGAGGCACGTTAGGCCCCCGAAAGCATGAGTTAGGGAAGTCCAGGTTCGGCCGCCGAAAGTCAAGTTCGGCCGCCGAACATTGCATGGATGCAGAAGCACATTCGGCCCCCGAACGTGGCCTGGCTAGCCACCTATAAAAGGGGCACTTAGCCGAAATGGGCGAGCTTTCTCCCATTTTCGGCCACAGCAAGCTTCCGACCTTCCCTTTGCAACTCTTGTGTTCTTCCTCCAAATCTCTTCCATTTTTCTTGAGTTTTAAACTCACATTGCAAGTTTTGAGCATTTAAACCAAGTTTTGGAGCTTTGGAAACTCAGGAGCTCATTTTCTTGGATCTCCGAGTTTAGGTCGTCTCTCTCTCGATCCTCAAGAGGTAAGAGCCGATCTTAAGCTCAATGTATGTTTTTAACAAGTTTTAAGTAGATTTATGGGGTAGAAATGCATGTTAGGATATATGTTGAGTTTATGGGTTAATATTGATGTTTTGAACAATGTGTGTTGATTATGTATATTTGAAGTGTTGTAGTTGGGGTATTTGATGTTTTGAGGCCCCTAGGAACTTGTATGCATGTTTTGGTTGAGATTTATGCTTGATTTGAGGTTTTGGGAGGCAAGGGGTTCATGTGAACCAAGTTTCTGCCATTCCGGGAGAAACCAGGTTCGGCAGCCGAAAGGACTTTCGGCCGCCGAACCCCCTTGTGGAGGCAGCATTCGGCTGCCGAAGCTTGCCCCCGAAAGAAGACTTTCGGATCTGTCTGGGACTTTCGGCCGCCGAAGGTGCCGCCGAAAGTGCCTGACTTTCGGCTCTGGAGGGACTTTCGGCCGCCGAACCTGCCGCCGAAAGTGCCCTGTTCAGCCATTTCATGCATGTTTTTCTATGATTATTTCATGATGTTTTAGGGGGTTTTTGGGGGTATTTCTAGAGTTATGTTCTAGTATGTTTGGTCCCTCATTTGAGTCCACCTGTGTAGGTTCGGACCCGAGGAACCGAGGACCCCAGCAGTGAGTTCAGCTGCTTCGGTGTTGTCAGAGTCAACCGGAGGTGAGTGAAACTAAACCTAATCTTTTAGATTGATAAATTAAATGTTTTTATCATGTTTCATGCAT
>NC_035177.2:237406-239406 GCF_001659605.2 Manihot esculenta | reverse complement strand
CTATGGAGAGAATTCACCCGGTATTTCATGTTTCTATGCTACGACAGTTTTGTTCAGATCCGAATCAGGTTCTGAATGAGCCTGAGGTGGAGATTCATACGGATCTCACCTATATAGAGCAGCCAGTGCGGATTCTGGACACGCAGTACAGACAGCTAAGGAACAAGGAGATTCCGATGGTGAAAGTTCTATGGAACCACCATAATCTAGAAGAGTGCACCTGGGAGACGCGGGAGTCTATGCTCCAGCAATATCCATATTTGTTTTGAGGTTAGTTTCCTCCTTGTGTTTTGTTTTTGTTGTTTTAGGAACATCCGAGGACGAATGTTCTTAAGGAGGGGAGAATGTAATACCCGGCTCGAGTCCGGCACCAGAATTCTTGTCGTCCGGTGGACTCCGGGATGTCGGAATCCTCTAGAGGGTAGGAGATATGAGTTTCTCACGAATGTTGTGTGGTTTATTGTGTTACAGGTAAATGGAACCAAGTGTTGAGTTGAAATGAACCAAGGCAAAGGAGCCAAGTTCGGCCGCCGAAGATAAGTTCGGCCGAGGAAAGTGCCCCATGTGCGGCTTCCGAAGGTAAGTTCGGCCCCCGAATGTTGCATGGATTTGCATGCGATTTGGCAGCCGAAGCTGAGTTGCTTAGCCAGCAGTTTTGTATCCCTTAGTCAGCATTTTGGACAGGTGTTCTCACCAGATCATGTCCAGAAGTTGGCCACGTCTCTCCTGGTTTATTTGCTGAGTTTGAGCAGCTCATGCAGAGTGTTTTGATAGTTCACAAGGTTTTGAATGTTTTGACAAAAAGCTCCGTTTGTGCGAGTTTGAGAGTTTGAGGAGAGTTGGTCCGTTTTCCTTAGTTCAGAGTGTTCAGCTTCGTGTTACAGGAGGTAAGTAATGCTCTTGAACCTGTTTATGTGTTTTCTGAAGGTTTTATGGAAGTTAAGGGAGCGAGATGCATGTTTAAGTGAGAAGTAGTGGTTTTGATGAGTTATGCATGTATACATGTGTCTGTGTTATGTTTCTGGTACATGTTTCTGTGTTCTGTTTGCTTTGTTGTTAACCCCTGATTTGTTGTTAGGGGTTATTAGATAGTTTTGGACCCCTGTGATCATATACGTGAGTATATGTGTGTTGAGGAGTTGGAGTATATATGGTTTGAGTGGTTGAAGGGAAGGAGAAGATGGTTTGCCGTTGAAGCTGAGTTCTGGATGAACTCAGGTTCGGCAGCCGAAGGTTCATTCGGCGCCCGAACCTCTTGCATGGTGGCTTAGGCTGCCACAGCTTCCCCCGCGAGTTTTGCATGTTCGGCTTTGTTTGGGGGATTCGGCCGCCGAAGGTGCCGCCGAAGGTGCTTGAGTTTCGTCTCTGGAGAGGACTTTCGGCCGCCGAACCTGCCGCCGAAAGTGTCCTGTCCAGCTTTCTTTTGCATGCTTTGCATGGTAGTTGAGTGAGTTTAAGGGGATTCTTGGGGAAGTTTAAGAGAGTTAGTTCTACGCTTGTTTGAACCTCATTTGAGTCCATCTGTATAGGTACAGACCAGAGGAACCAGAGAGAGCAGCAGTGAGTACTGCTCCAGAGGTTCAGAGCCTGCAGAGTCAGCCAGTCCAGATAGCCAGAGGTGAGTGGAACTAAACTTATGACTTTTAAGTGAACCACAAACTGCTTTTAGCATATCTCATGCATCATGTTTATGCCATAGGTTGATTGCATTAGTATTCACGATATGTTGCATTGCATCGTTTTTTGGTGATGTGAGTGAATGCTGAATGATCCAATAGTCTCAGACAGGAAGTCCAGGAGCCTTTGACTACGCCCTGGCAGGTATAGCGAAGTCCAGGAGCCTTTGACACGCCCTGGCAGGTATAGCAAAGTCCAGGAGCCTTTGACTACGCCCTGGCAATGGTAAGTACAGAGGTGTTATATACACATATACATATATGACAGGAAGACCAGGTGCTCGATTCTACGCCTGGCACAGAGTTACTGGGACTATGTGGTGA